>NC_079219.1:36730852-36790852 GCF_029633865.1 Lampris incognitus | reverse complement strand
ATGTGTCCTGGTCACTGCACTAGCACCTCCTCTGGTCAGTCGGGGCGCCTCATCGGGGGGGAGGGAGAACTGGGGGAGTAGCGTGATCCTCCCATGTGCTATGTCCCCCTGGCAAAACTCCTCACTGTCAGGTGAAAAGAGGCGGCTGGCGGCTCTACATGTATTGGAAGAGGCATGTGGTAGTCTGCAGCCCTCTCCGGGTCGGCAGAGGCGGTGGAGTAGTCCGGGACAGCTCGGAAGAGTGGGGTAATTTGGCCAGATACAATTGGGGGGAAAAGGAGGGGGGAAAAAAGTGGCATTTACCTCCTAGAGGAAAACTGAAGTTTATCAGGCCGAGTTAAATTGGTGTAGACGTTCCTCTTTCAAAGTGTACTCTGCTCGTCTTCCTGTCATCCGGCTGTCAAGATGGCAGCACCCTGCTTTAATTGAGTATCCATTATTCTGTTCATTAGGCGGGTAGTGTGCCGCTCGCCCGGCTCATCACCTGTCCCATCAGCTGTGCTACACTGAGATCATCCAACAATGAAAAAGGTCAAGGTGAGATTAATGTGGGAGAGAGGATAGAGACACACCTAACCGTGACTCTGCTGCTAGCTGTCCCCCGCAACACAAACCGTGTTAGCGCCATCTGGCTCTGCAATAGCAATCCCCTCTGCTTGCACCAGGCTTCTTAAAAAAAAAAAGAAGAAAAAATAAAAAAAAGAAGTTAATTATGCTGGATGAAATTGGCTTGATTTGCACATGCATTTGACAAGCAGAGCCACCACTTTTGACTTCTGCTCATTAAATCAGTTGAATTAAGCCCACATCACGCGAAGGTGAAGGCTGTTTTGAAATGCACAGCAGACCGCTACAAGGGGAATGGATGTGGATCGCATATTCTTGCAAACAGAAATTATTAGAATCTGAAGGTTGCAGGGCGAGTAGGAGTAACAGCACCTACCTTCCATCTTGCTGGTTATTGTGTGGGTGCTGTCAGAGAACCTCAGATCTTCAGGAAAAAACACATGTACTTTCACAGACCTATTGCTGCAGATAGCGTGTATTTAAACTTTCTCTGCAAAAAGGCACACTGTCAACTCAAGTGGACAGCACACAGAGTAGGAGCATTGCTCTGTGTTCTCTATTGCGCTAAAGACACACACACACACACACACACACACACACACACACACACACACACACACACACACACACACACACACACACACACACACACACACTTCCATCTCAACCATGTGCCCATGTTGATCAAGCCAGTCTGGAACAAGAGCTAGAACAACAAGGATCAGAATTTTATCCTCCATTTACCGCTGACAAGCGAGAAAGAAGGAGAATGCAGTACCATACATTTTTAATGTCTTTCGACAGTATTGTTCCACTTTAACCATCATACCAAGAGAAAGAAAGATGAAAAATGAAAAATAATACGACTTTGAATGTACATAGTTGCGTGATTTGATGGCAGAGTTAAGAGTTGTAGAGAATGTGTTGTGACACGTGTACGTGAGAGTCGTATATATATATATGTATTTATATATAGCGTGGTTTTTTTAGGGAGGAGAAATGAGGAGTGGAATATTCTGCTCCTCATTTGTTGAGCACTTTTATCACCACCATTGATAGTTTCTGGAAAATAAAACCCCGCTATTTCTGCTCCTTATCCTGTTGAGCACTTTTGAAGCCACAATGTGACAAAATAAATAAATGAATAAATAAAGAGAGAGAGAAGAGAAGTGGGGATGAGACATAGAGAAAGAAAGAGAGAAAGGTTACAAATCCTAGTGTGACAGGATGTTTGCAGGGTGTTGATGCAGAGCGCTGTGAGAACACCACAGCTGAAGGTGAAACCACCTGATGAAAGCTTCCTACTCCTACACAAATGTACGCAACAGACACTTGCATACACACATGCATACACAACCCCACAGCTGTGTTACAAAAATTATTTTTTTTTCTTTCCCCCCGAAATTGTGAGGTTGCATTACTCCCTCGCTCAGCTCAGACCGAGAGCTTATTAACACAGAGGAGCGGAGAGGAGTAAAGATGAGATGGCCTTTTCACGGTGCCAAAGTCGGTGGTTAAATAAATAAATGCATGCATGTCCACCCTTTGGACATTTTGCAGAAGGACTGGAAGTATAGGACAGTTTCTGCAGCTGAGCCAATGATTTTACTTAATATTACTCCATATGTACTCAGAATTTGTTTATCACTTAAGCCGCTGATGATAATTGGGTTCTGGCTCACATGAAAAACAGTACCCTCCCCCCCCACACACACACACATTTGACCCACATCAGTTGGCCTACTGTCCCAAAAGGTCTACGCAGGATGCCATTGCCACTGCCCTGCACTTTGCACTGACCCACCTTGTACTTAAAAAAACATGCATCCGAATGCTGTTCATAGATTACAACTCTGCTTTCAACACTACCATCCCTGCTAAACTAACCACCAAACTCATCTCCCTTGGCCTCAGCCCCTCCCTCTTTAACTGGACCCTGGACTTCCTTACCAACAGACCACAGTCTGTTAGGTTAGGTGACCACACCTCCTCCACCCTGACCCTCAGCACAGGTGCCCCTCAAGGCTGTGTTCTGAGCCCCCTCCTTTTCTCCGTCTTTACCCATGACTGCCTGCCAACTCACCCCTGAAATTTATTAGTTAAATTTGCAGATGACACCACAGTTGTAGGCCGTATCACCAACAATGATGAAATGCCTACAGGGACGAGAGTCAGCACTTCACATCATGATGCACCACCAACAATCTTGTCCTCAATGTGCAGAAGACAAAGGAGCTGATTGTGGACTTCAGGAGGTCAAGAAGCTGCAGCCACTCCCCCATACACATCAGTGGGGTGGAAGTGGAGCATGTGTCCAACTTTAAATTCCTTGGAGTCCACATCGGCAAGGACCTCTCCTAGACATCAAACACCCAGGCCTTATGAAAAAGGCCCAACAATGCCTGCATTTCCTGAGGAGGCTGAGAAGCACCTGTCTATCCCCCAAAATTCTCACCAACTTCTACCATTGCACCATAGAGAGCATCCTGACCAGCTGCATCTCAGCGTGGTATGGCAACTACAAATCAGTAGACCAAAAAGCTCTGCAGCGGGTCGTCAAGGTGGCCCAGCATATCACCGGTACCCAGCTCCCAGCCATAAAAGACATTTATCACAAACACTGCTTTCGAAGGGGTCTGAGCATCAGCAGAGATCCCACCCACCCCAACCATGGACTGTCCCCCCCCCCGTGCTCTGGGAGGCGCTATAGGAGCCTCAGAGCCTACACTACCAGGCTCAAAAACAGCTTCTTTCCCCAAGCTGTTGCCCACCTGAACCTGGCCACCCACTGAATGTCTGTAAATATGTTTATACTTGTGCTCTTTTCTCTTTTCTTTTCTTTACTTATTTTTAGCTTTTAGTCTTCATCTGTTTATGTCTTATACTGTTTGCTATGTTTGTCTATGTCTGTCTTGCACTGTTTGGCGAAGCCACAGCTCTTATTTTGTTTTTAACATGTGCTTGCACATTGTTTTTAAAGACAATACATTGAATTGAATTTAAGAAAAGCTGCTATTCTCGTAAATAGATGATGAAGGGATACAGGATGTAGTGCAAGAAAAAGAAAATCTGACCATTGCCATTCACTCCATGAGATCATTTAGAGGTAAGCATCCTCTCCGATTGTTGATTGCTTGAGGGGACACTTCAGTATGTGAGTCCAGCACTTCAGATTCACATGTACAAAATGTGACATCCAATCGATTTCACAGTTCACATTTTATGCCACAGTGCTGGGTAGCCACAGTTTTTGTTTTTTGTTTTTTTTGTCTCTGAACATGGTGCAGTTGTCATGGCACATGCTACAAGAGGACGGGGGGGAGGGGTGGAGGGCGAGGTGAAGTGGAGAGATGAGGGTAGAGGAAAAACAATTGAAATGGAAGGGTAGTGGAAGGAGTGAGAGAGAGAGCTTTTCATCAGTAAAACCACTCCTCTTTCCTTCCTACATTTCACCCTCCGTCTCTCCTAATCGCTTCCATTTTGCTCAAACTAGCCATCCTTCATCCCCCTCTTCCTTCCTGCCTGGCTGGCAGCGCCATAAATAAATCAAGCTCAGTGTACAATCAGAAATGAATTTATCCACCCGACAAGCTCCCCGCCACAATTTACAGAGCAGTGTGTAACTGTTTGAAGTCTGAGGTGGTGCGAGGTGGTGACTAACAATCTTATCAAGCCAAAGAAGGCTGCCTTAAGATCCTAAGCGGGTCTCCGTGTTCTCTTGGATATTTTTCACACTGATGATTTAAGAACTTTATCAACATGCCAGAAATACTGACTACGAAGTCCCCGTTTCTCTATCTGTCATTCCCTTTGCACACATGCACACGTTGAAATTTAAACAGATTATTCAAACACATAGATTCAGTACATGAACTGCAGAAATGAACACACTATCACACACACACACACACACACATACACACACACACACAGAGTACTGGATTGGTCCCAGCATCTGCCATCTGTGTGTGTTTGTATGTTGGCCTATTGTACTGGGGGAATGTGCAATATTAACGTGTGAAGGCAAATGAATGGGTGTTGAAATGAGTCTTTTGATATTTGTGAAAGTACAGAAGGTCACGCTTGCTACATGCTGTCAGGGCCAATGTTGTTCCTTCGACGACAGTTTAGGAGGAAGTATTTTCGGTGAAAATGCAACTTGGACGAATACCATGGAGAACTTCGAATGTCAAAGTGCACTTTTAAAAGATACTTTGATTGGAGTTGTGCACAGATTGGTTTCAAAAGTGAAAGGCAAGCGAGTCAATAGAGGCATGTTTACCTGGATACTCATGTTTCCGAGCTTGTAATTGTGGCCATCTCTTTGAGAGAGAGAAAGAAAAAAACAAGAACGAAAGAGCTGATAAAGAGTATCATCCAAAGCTGAATGGCACAAGGTAGGTGGAAAGACCCAGATGCAGACTCGGAGACACAGGTGAAGGAAGGTATGTGGAAATTCTTTACTGAAGAATTCACAAAGTCCAAGTTCGAGTTCAACGTTATTGTTATGTGTATTTGGGATACAATTACATTTTCACGCTCTGGCTTTCTCTAACTCAACACAAAGGACACAAGGATACATCATCCAAAAAAAAAAACAGCTACGCAACTATATAGATTACATACACATGAATTCATACATTATATACACAGTATAGGAAATATAGAAGAGTACACAATCACACAACAATGTAAGGTGCATATGGGTGCATCAGCTGTTCAACAACCTGACTGCCTGTGGAAAGAAACTATTACTGAGATGGGTGCTGTGTGATTTGATGCTCGGTAATGGTTTTTAGATGGAAGGAGCGAGAACAGAACATGAGCAGGGTGGCTGGTGTCCTTAATTTTGGGCTTTCCTTTTGCAACCAGTGGTATAAATATCATAAAGTTGTGGTGGTTCCATACCAATTATTTTTGCTGTTGTCTTTACAGTCCTTTGAAGCTGTCTGCAGTCCTAAGCAGTCAGGTTGCCAAACCACACTGTGATACCACACTGTGATACCGCCTGTCAAGACAATCTCAATGGTACTGCGATTAAAAGTTCATACGAGCTTTGGTACTCATACCAAAACTTTTGAGACAGCGCCTCAGAAAATATAATCTCTGCTGTGCCTTCTTGAGGATGCAATTGGTGTTGAGAGACCATGTGAGGGTGTCTGTGATGTATGAGCTGAGAAATTTTAAATTGTCCACAATTTCAACAGATGACCCATTGATATAAATAGGAATGTGATTTTCTCGGATCCTTCCAAAATCAACAATGATTTCTTTTTGTCTTATTGACATTTAGAGAGAGGCTGTTATCATGGCACCATAGGGTTAAATCTTCCACTTCCCTCCCATAAGCCCTCTCATCACTGTCACTTATATCAGTGTGATGTCATCTATGAATTTAATGATGCTGTTATTGTCATTGTTACGACATGGGTTTTGGACTTGATGAGAAATCTAGTTTGGTTTAGATCTAGAATTAGGGTCGGAGTTAGGAGTCAGGGAGAGGCTGATTGTTCCATGGGGGGTGGGTCACTTGCCCTTCTTAGTACTTCAACTCAACAGCTGAAAATAAAAGACGAGAAAACACCTGAGACAACACGGCATGCAGCAGTAGCTAGGGGACTGTGGTGATTACGACCATGCCAAGGACTCTGTGAAAAAAACAATGGGCCAGACTTTGTGCTGCACATCTCACTAGCCATGGGAACCTCACTTGCATTTCTGAACAGATAGCTAACAATGTCTGAGCAGGACGTACCCAGAGATAAGGCAAACACAGGATGCCCTGCGAGCTAGCCAAAAAAAAATCAGAGGCTGCTAGTGGAAGACGTCGGTAGATTCAGCTAGGAGAGGTGAGTGGTCCAGATAACCCCCCTATACAGGAAAGTGTACAGACACATAGTTCAGAGAGGCTTACATACTCAAGTTCAAATGCCTTCACTTGAGGGAAAGAACTAACTGCTGCAGATGCTAACATGCAGGGGACTAGCTGGAAGGAGGTTAGTCCTAGTTTCCAGGATTAGCGAGCTGAAAAAGTTAGTCGTCTTACAACAGTCATATTTGGTAACACAGCCATGTGTAAACAGACTGAACAATATTGTACAATCTGTTTACACATGACTGTGTTGCCAAATATGACAAAAGGGGAAAAGGCATGGAGGCAGGTCAAAAACAGGCTGGAGGTCTAAACCACGGGATCAGGCAGGAACAGTTGCAGGAACAGACAGAAACAAGAATATGAACAGGAACAGGCAGTATCAGGATCAGGGTCAGGTTGGCAAGAACGAAAGAGTCCATGGAAGAAACTATGATGAACAGGCAGGGAATGGATGATTGAGACCGGTATAAGAACTGAGGAATGAATGAGGGAATGGGCAGCAGGTGCAGACAATTACTAGCTAGGAACAGTTGAGCAGGTGGGTCTGGTAAACAGGAAAGAAAGTTCAGGGGCATCTGGTGGACAGGTGGAGAAATGGCAAAGACTAGAGTAGAGAGTGTTGAGGGGCTGAAGGCAGGGACAGATGCAGAATGGACAAGGGAAACACACACAGGGCCTAAGCAGGAATCGTGACAGTACTCCCTTCCCCCCAAAGTGACAGTTCTCAGATGTCTCCCCAGCCTGATCATGGTGGAGAAAACAAAAAGAAGAGATCAAACTCAACACGACGGGTGGAGGGGGTCTGAAGGCGGGATTCAAGGAGTAGAACCAGGGTAACGGATGGCTTGGACACTGCAGAAGAACAGGGCAGGAGAACTCAGTGGACAGCCCAAGGACAGAACAGGTACAGAGCAAGGACACTCAGGTGGATGGCCTGGGGGCTGGAAACCATGACTGAAAGACAGGGCAGATGAATGGAGGCCAACCAGGGGGCAGGGCTGATGAGCAGAGTCACTTTGGAGGCCGACCAGGAAGCAGGGCAGATAAGTAGTTTCTCCGGAAGGTGACCAGACAGCAGGACAAATGGGTGGAGCCGCTCTTGAGGTTGACCAGATGGCAGGACAGAGGGGCAGAGCTGCTCTGGAGATTGACAACATAGGTGGTACTGCTCTGTGGGTCGACTGGGATTCTCAGTGCAGAGACCTCGAGGGCCGAGGCATCAACAAAGCCACTTAGAAGGGCAGCCAAGATGCAGAAAGTTAGCGGAGATTGCCGACTACTGAAGGTCTGGCAGGAAGTCGGTGGAGACGGCAGGCTGCTGAATATCTGGCAGGATGTCGGTGGAGAAGGCCGACTGCTGAAAGTCCGGCTGGGCATCGGCAGGGATGGCTGATGGCTAAAGGTTTGGCAGAATGTCGGCAGAGACATCCAGCCAGACCTGAAGGTGTGGCTGGGTGTCAGCAGGGATGGCCAACTGCTGGACGTCTCGATGGGCGTTGGCAGGGTTGGCAGACTGCTGGAGAATTGGTAAGATGTCAGTGGAGGTGGCCGACTGATGGAGATCTGGCAGGATGCTGGCAGAGATGGCCAACAGCTGGGGGTCTGGCAGTGCATCGGCAGGCGCGCCAATGGCTGGGGTCTGGCAGGGTGTCAGCAGGTACAGCCGACTTCTGAGAGTTTGAAAGGACATCAGCAGATAGTAGAGTTGGCCAATGGCTCAGGAACAGGCTGGGCATCAGCAGAGACAGCTGATGGCTCGGAATCCAGCTAGGCGTCGGCAAAGGCAGCCAACAGCTTGAGAACAGGCCGGGTTTTGGCAGAGACGGCCAATGGCTTGTGATACTGCTGGGCATTAGCAAAGATGGCTGGCAACTCTGAATCTGGCTGCGCATTGGCAAAGGTGGCCGCTGGCTTTGGAAAAGGCTGGGCATCGGCAGCTATGGCTGATGGCTTGGGATCTGGCTGGGGGTTAGCAGGGTCTGAGCCTGTTTCTCGGCAATGGCGGCCGATGGCTTGGGAACAGGCTGGGCCTCAGTAGTGGCACTGGGCAGCGGACATTTTCATGCTAAGCAGCGAAGACTGTGTCGAGCAGCGGAAACTCTGTGGCGCTGGGCAGCAGAGACTCTGATGAGCTGGGCAGTGGAGATGCTGATGAACTGGGTAGTAGAGACTCTGATGAGCTTAGCAGCAGAGAAATCTGGCTGCCTCAGGAACCACTGAGACCATGCTTTCTTCTGGCAGCTCCTAAATTAGGGTACCCGGGGAAAATGGCAAGGTGAGACCCACAGAAAAGGGACTGCTGGGGATCTTGAGGGGCAGGATCAGGCAGAGGGCTGGCCTACTCGGGGGCAGAGGTAGACTGGAGGCTAGCAGACATGGAGACAGACTGGTAGCTAGCAGACTTGTAGACAGGCTGATAACTAGCAGGGCCAAAACTAGCTAACTGGGTTGCAAACTGGTGGCTAGCAGGCCCAAAGTTAACAGCCTGCATAGCAAACTGGTGGCTAGCAGCCTCAATGCCAGCAGACTGGGTTGCAAACTGGTTGCTAGCAGGCCCAAAGCTAGCAGACTGGGAGACAGGCTGATGGCTAGCAAGCCTCATACCCACTAGCCAGAGGCTAACCACATGAGACACAGGCTTGGAGTTAGCCGATGAATGACTTGGCTGCTCCAGGGAGGAGCTGGGAGACTCCAGGGAAACGTGGGAGGCTGGAAGATGGGCTTGGGAGGAACAGGATCAGGAACAATGTTAACATGGCATTTTCACCTTTAGAAAGCCACTTCTTGGGCAAACTCAGGGTCCCACTTCCAGATGTCAGTAAGGAGCCTAAAGAAGCCTGGCTCTTCATTAAGGAAAGTGTCCCTCAACACACAGAAATCCTTCCAAGTATACATCAGGCTGAGCAGATGAATGTCTGCTGGGTCCATTGCGGTGCCAGTTCATGCTGATACAAGGTAGGTAGGAAGATGCAGATGCAAACCCAGATGTAAGTGGAAATTCTTTACAGAATAATTCACAAACTACGTAAAATGGGAACTGATCACTCTCAAAGCAAAAATTTAAGTTACAGAAAACTAAAACAATGAAGAGGCTGAAAATACTCTAACTAGGAGGAACTGTTGGTCTACAGCAAATATTATATATATATATATATATATATATATATATATATATATATATATATCTTTAAATATATAACTTTGTTAAAAGAAACACTCAATGATATGAAAAATGCTCAACAAATAAGAAGCAAAATAATCCAGTGATTCAACTAAATTCTTTATGAGACAGTACAAGCCTGTTTCATGCCATAAGCAGTCATCAGCTGTCAATAAGGTTACACGGGAAAGAATATATCATTAACTGCCTCATCATGCACATCACATGCACAACGTCCAATGGGAAAGGGAGAGGTGCCAACATTCAAAAATTCAAAAACACGTGATTGCTAACATTCCAGTGTGGGGGGGGTGGTGGTGGTGGAGGGTTGGTATTTGTCTTTTGGCATGATGTATTTATAATTACAAAATAGGTGCTTATATCTATGTCTGCAACTGCTGGCCAATTCATTCCTGTTATTCCATGTAGACATTTTTGGTTTGCAAATGATAAAATATTTTTCAGTTAGACATAGATTGCACATTTTACTACTGGTTGAATACCAGTAGTAAATACAAATACCAGATTATTTGACTTTGAAAGGCAACTGCAGTGTTGTTTTTGTTTCCATTTAAGAAGTAGCAGTGATTAACTGTTGTTCGATAAATCCATACTGTAAATTGCATTTAATGCTTTAAGGATAAAGTGGATTTTTCTTGAGTGACTAGTGAATTAGTGAGCGACAGGACTGACCACATCATTTCACCGGGTGACATCAGGTCATATCTGCTGCATGTAAGAGCTGTCTGTCCCCTTCAGATACATTTTGATAGTATTTCTTTCAATTTCATTTTCAATAAGACTGTAACTTATTCAATATATGATGACTAGAGGGGCCAATTGTAAATTATACGTTTAATTGCAGTTTCTTTCAATTTCACCAAGATACAATAAGTTGTATAAGAATTAAACACGGGGAATTTGTGACCTCTGTGCAATTCCACTCCACCATTTTGGTTTGGTTAGCGGAGCTGAGTTTTGAAGGTAAGGCAGCAGATATTTCTGAAGTTGCAATAAACATCACTATCCTCTACACTAAAGTTGCAAAAACACCACAATCTTATGATCTATTTATATGGTGACAAGCATACCCAGTTTCCCAGTCACACCATTGAAAATGCCTGAATAATGCAATTTGTTGCAGTGATATACAGTTAACTATAATGAGATAATACAGTTTATTTATGTAGTGATAGCTATATCTTTAAGTAACGTTGGTGCCAATGTAACTAGAAGTTGTTTTAGCTACCATATTGTGAACTTAATATTACTTGCCATCAGCTGTCTCTGCTGATGCCCAGCCTGTTCCTGATTCCCCCAGTCCACCCCCCAGGTGGGGTGGACTGGGGGGTGGACTGAACAGGTGCCCCAACCGACCAGAGGAGGCACTAGTGCAGTGATCAGGACACATAACTACATCCGACTTCCCACCCACAGACACGGCCAATTGTGTCTGTAGGGACGCCCGACCAAGCTGGAGGTAACATGGGGATGAGATCCAGTGAGCCCCAGCGGAATAGACCGCTACGCTACCCGGACGCCCATAATTTAAGCTACTCTTACAGTAGAAGCTGGAGGGACCATTTACTTCTTTTAAAGGTGCTTTGATTAATTTCAGTATTAAAAGCTAAATTAGTATTAAAACATGCCTTTGTTGTAGTTAAAAAACAAAACACACCAAAGGCTTCTTAATGGCCTTATTATTCATGGTCTGTGATATGCATATGGGGCTAGTTCATCTCTACGTTGAAGATGGAATATGCTTATTATGTCTGTATATATATCTTGGCCATGAGCAAAAAAATCTCTTTTTTTGTGTAGTCAACACATTTGGCTAAGGCAGGAAGTACAGCATGGATCACCATAATCATACATTGAGGTCTCTGCATTGTTCTGCAAATGGAACACAGGTAACAACCTGTCACATCCCACAGTGTGTGAAGAGTTGCAGAGGCTACAGGCCCACACACAGCTGCCTTTCCCACACTGGTGTCAGAATGGCTTTGCACTCTGCCTGAAGTGTCAATGCCAGCTCTTTCCAAACCAGCCTGAATACACTGAAAGTGAAAGTGTTGTCTTGGTGTTGTTACTGCTATCTCTCCCGCATCGCCCTTTTTTTCCTCACAGCAATATGACCCACTGCAAAATATATATTTTAAGATGGAAAAGCCTGCAAGTCAGGAATCAGGAAGACTTTTTCACTTCATGTCATGTACTATTTCATGTACATGAAATTAAACAAAATTTCGTTTCACCCAGCCCACAGCAGTGCAACACAAAGGCAAAAACACATATCCAAAAACTACAAGAACTTGAAGAACACACATATTAGCTAACACAGACAGTGCTGCTTGAAAGTTTGTGAACCCTCCGGACATGGTCACTGTTTTTGTAAAAAACATTAAAATAAGCTTATTACACATACATCCAAATCCCAATTTGTAAAGCACACCTTCCAAATAATGGACACACACACAAAAAGAGATATATTTTCATTATTTAATTTAAAAAAGGTAGTTTATTTCACAAAAACTGAAAATTTAACATGTGCAAAAGTATGTGAACCCTTGTATTAGTAGCTTGTGGCTCCTCCTTTTGCAGCCATTACTTCAACCAAATGTCTTCTGTAACTACTAACCAGTCTCTCGCATCTGCTTATGGGGATTTTTGCCCACTCTTCCTTGCAGAACTCAGCCAGTTGAGAGAGGTTGGAGGGACATCTGGTATGTACCAACTTCTTCAGGTCTCGCCACAACATTTCAATTGGATTAAGATCCGGACTTTGACTGGGCCTATCCAGAGTACGAATCCTCTTTCTCTGAAGCCATTCCTTTGTAGTTTTGCTGGAATGCTTTGGGTAATTGTCTTGTTGCATAATCCATTTTTGTCCCAGCTTCAACTCCCTGACTGATGGCAGGGGATTCTGGTCAAGAATTTGTTGATATGCCGGAGAATTCATGGTTCCTTGGATAATATGGAGTCGTCCAGGTCCAGAAGCAGAAAAGCTGCCCCAGACCTTCACATTTCCACCACCATGCTTCACTGTTGGGAGGAGGTTCTTTTCTTCATATGCAGTGTTGGCTTTTCTCCAAACATGTTGGTTTTGATTGTGACCAAATAATTCTATTTTGGACTCGTCTGTTCAGAGAATGGACTTCCAGAAGGTCTCTGGTTTGTCCAAGTGCTCTCTGGCAAAGTTGAAATGGGCAGCTTTGTTCTTTTTTGAGAGCAGAGGCTTCCTTCTAGCAACCCTCCCATGAATGTCATGGCTATTCAATTTTCGTCTGATTGTAGACGCATGCACATTTGTCCCAGATGCTACCAGAGAGGTCTGCAACTCTCTAGAGGTGATGTGTGGGTTTGCCGTTACCTGATTTATTATTTTTCTGGTGCTTCTGGGTGATAGTTTTGATGGGCGTCCACTTCTAGGCAGAGTTGCTGTCATGTTGAAGGCCCTCCATTTGTAAATTATTTGTCTTACAGTGGATGGATGGAGCTGGAATGTTTTGGGGATGGTCTTATATCCCTCCCCAGACTGATGGGCTATCGCTACCCTCTTCTTCATGTCCTCAGATATCCCCTTTGCTCTCGGCATTGTTGATTTGCATGGGACCACAGTGATTTGGTTGGTTTCCTCTCTCTTTTAATTAGTGCAGGCCAAACCCTTTCCCAAGGATGTCTCATTTCATTGGTCTGCTTAAATGATTAATTAAGCACCCAAATGTGTTTCACCCGAGTCTGTTACCTGCTTGACTTAACCAATGCAGCTGGGGGTTCACTTACTTTTGCACATACACTAATTCCATGTTTCATGTAGTTTTTGGGCTACTTAAACAAGTCCCACTAAACAAGTACCTGCAACTGATAAACATATATCTGACATTTCATACATAAAAACTGGTGATGATAGAATAAGAAAATCATGATAAAACAACAGAAAAATCTAAACTGCTCAAGGGGTTCACATACTTTCAAGCAGCACTGTATATCTAAACTAAAACATATATCCAAACTAAACCAAAAATAAATAAATAAATAAAATCACCGTCCAAGGGAACAAACGCCAGCCATGATGTCGGAACTGCCAGTCTGCGTGGGTTAGCAGTTAGCTTAGCCTGCCCCGCTTCTGCATCCTGTCAGGTGCTTCCTCCTGGGTGCTGCTAGGGCCCACCAGATACAGCAGACCAGGCTCCCCCAGCCAATCCAACAACGGCTCTTCCAGCCAGACACCCCTGACACACCTTCCCACACTCCACATGACAACACCAAAAACACCACAGTCAACGCCAGGCGAGGCCGCCACCAGACCACCTTCAGCATCTTTGGAACTGCCAGTCTGTATGGGCTAGCAGTTAGCCTAGCCTGCCCTGCTTCTGCGTCTTGTCAGACCGCCCTTGGTTTTACCTCCTCGGTCATAGCTCCAGGAAGGGCCGTGTTCCCTGGGCCCACAAGATACAGCAGACAAAGCTCCCCCAGCCGATCCAGCGCCAGCTCCAGCTCCCCCAGCCATCAAATGAAGACAAAACTTAAACGCAGATGTGGACCAAAGACACTGCATGGATGGTACTGGGCGAGGCCACTGCAAACGTGAATTCGCACCCTCATCTTCCCACCCCGGGCCTGGGTGAGGCCGCCGCAAACGTGAATTCGCATCGCCATCTTCCCACACCGGAAGCAGAGACAAAACAGGGAAAGTCCATTGTATTTAGCATTTTGGAGGGAAAAACATAAAACTCTAGCAGTATTCTATTTCTCATTGTACACATTACATGGGCGATGGAAGAAACACGCAAAATAAAGAGCAAGTTTTAAAATTTCTCACAATATGTTACACTTTTCTACCCAGCTTCTTTAGAAACAGCCAAGACACCTGCTTTGGTACCTGTGCAAAATGTTGACCTGTGCTACCGCAATGCAATATTTCCAGGACAGAATGGGGTCCAACAATGTCAGGGAAACACAACATGGACAAGACTTGTCTTTGAGTTATTCCATGTCTGTCTACCTGTTGTGTGTGTGTGTGTGTGTGTGTGTGTGTGTGTGTGTGTGTGTGGCATGTACAGTATATGTACAGAGGCCGCCTGGCTCTTTCATAAACTGTATCTGTAACATCAATGGGAGTTACACCTGTAGGTACACACACAAGCACACGTAGGCCTGCATATATGCCAACAGTAGCTATGCACATGTGCCATTATGCAGGCTTGCTTGCAGCCTGCACATCAACTCCGTTGTGTGTAACTAGTTCAAACCACTGAACATCAGTAGCTGTGTTTGCAGTTGTGGGAAGAGTTTCAGGGTTTATACAGTGTAATTTCCACACAATTTAGAGAAACACCTGAAATTAAAACTTAAAAAAGATACTTAAAACTCTTTTTTTTGCCTTAGCCTATTAATAGTTGCCTTTAAGTTGAGTGCTCCAAAACCTGTACTGCATGACAGGTCAGTTTCTGTCTAAATTAATTTATCAAGCACCAGTCTGCCAACAAGATTATATAGATGGTTGACTAATGCAAACTATTCTCTTCTCTAACATGTCTTTTCTCTCTCTCTCTGAATGATGTCATCTGTTTTCTCTTCTTCTGTGTGTGAATGGTGTGATGTGAGTCTCCCTTGTGTGCACGTGTAGTCTGTCCTCCTCCCAGGTCTCCATGGTGATGGTGGTCACCACCTGGATACTGCTTAGCATCCCCCTCATCACATTTTCTTTTTATATATCTTATTAATCCATACAATTTTGTTATCCTGTTTCAATGTTATATCCTTCTCTCACAGAGATGTGTTACCATTTCTTTTTTCTTTTTTTTACATGGTGATGCTTGTTGCATGGCTCGTGTCCTGGGCTGTTCCGGTGGCGTCTGGACACTGCTTGGTATCCTCCTCATCATATTCTTCATATATTTTAGAATTCCATTATAATTCTGTTATTCTCTGTCTGTATTATACACAACATCCATTGCATGTTGTCCGTCTTGGGAGAGAGGTCCCTCCTCTGTTGCTCTTCCTGAGGTTTCGTCCTATTTTTTTTCTCCCTGTTAAAGGTTTTTTTTAGGGGGTTGTTTCTTGTCCGATGAGAGGGTCTAAGGACGGGATGTTGTGTTGCTGTAAAGCCCACTGAGGCAAATTTGTAATTTGTGATATTGGGCTATACAAATAAAATTGACTTGACTTTCAAAAAATATCTCAAGTAAACTGGAATATAATTCTCTTTTTACATTTTTTTCTCGAATTAATAGAAAAGAATGCTCAATTCAGTTTAAGCTCAGTGAATCTCATCAAAGCCATACAATTCACAAAGAGTACCTTAAAAGGCAATAGCCCCTTCCATCCATCCATTATCCAAACCGCTTATCCTGCTCTCAGGGTCGCGGGGATGCTGGAGCCTATCCCAGCAGTCATTTTGCCGGCAGGCGGGGAGACACCCTGGAAAGCCCGCCTGTCCATCACAGGGCCGGCACACACACACACACACACACACACACACACACACACACACACACACACACACACACACACACACACACACACACCTAGGGGCAATTTAGTTGGACTGTGGGAGGAAACCAGAGCACCCGGACGAAACCCATGCAGACATGGGGCGAACATGCAAACTCCACACAGAGGACGACCCGGGACAACCCCCAAGGTTGGACTACCCCGGGGCTCGAACCCAGAAACTTCTTCATGTGAGGCAACTGCACTACCCACTGCACCACCGTGCCACCCCATCAGAGCCATACAATTCACAAATTGTACCTTCAAAGGCAACAGCACCTTGTTTTCTCAAATTCAAGTTCTACTTGGATTGTGTTCATGTTGGAATGGTTGCTTCAGTGCAGTCCATTCTCTCCAGCGGAAAAAAGGACATTCATTCCAAGGACCTTGCAGATATACTGACAGACAAACAGACAGACAGACAGACAGACAGACAGACAGACAGACACACACACACACACACACACACACACACACACACACACACACACACACACACACACAGATGAGTAGAGGGCTTATTTGAGGTTATTATGGGATATTAGTTTGGCTGGGGAAATAACAGGGCTTTACACGGATACTGCCGTTGCATAGCAACCGTCGGGAAGGTAATTTTCAGCTTAATTTTAGGTGGCAGAAAATGTTTCTTTTAATATAACAGGAGGAGTGGAGATATTTCTGACTGTGTGCCACAAAGAGAAAGACACGCCGTGGGACAGTGAGAGGCAGGGAGACGGATACAGACGGACAAAAAGACAATAAAAGATCACATCAGAATGGTTATTTGGTTGCTTTAGTGTGGAACCCCCCACCAACAAAAAAGAAAAGAAAAGGAAATCTACTGACCTGACAAAAGAATACCACCTGAGATGAAGTAAGCCATTTCACACATTTGCCAAAAATTGTTCATAATACCGAAAGCTGGGGGCTACATGGACCCAAAAGGGGACAGATGAGATTCTTTATATTAATATTAAAGATATAACACGTTTGAAAAATCAAACCTACAATCAAATGTGGTTAAATTTTAAGAACCATTTGTAATGGAGGATGCCTGTCTGGGAAGAATTTGATACGAATCCAAAAAGTGTGTGTCATACATCCATCTTGGGAACATAAGGAGGAGATGTTGGGAGAATGCCAGCATCTCTCTTTTTGATTTTTTAACAAATCTGCTGCAGTATGTAACATCTTGAAAGGCATTCAAACTCAAGGGATTACTAAAATGGCAGTAATTCCTGAATCACAATGGACAGCTAATTTTATTTTATTTTTTTCAAATCAGGCAACTCAATATTTTTTACATACATCTTTGATCCGAAAATGTTTTGTTAATTAGTTTTTTTTACATGTTTTTTTTTCTTTCATTCATCTTTACTCACTGCCTTAGTTTTTCTTTTTCTCCTTTCTCCTTTCTCCTTTTCCTACTTCCATTTTTTATCTCTACTCTCCCCTAACTAAAATACAAACCGTGTGGCTCTTTGGGCACATCAAATAACAATTTCAGCAATATGGAAGCAATAATGAAAAGGGATTTATTCTATCTTTTTCAAAGCAGCTTCCCAGCTCAGCGGGCTAAAGACTTATGTCAAGGTCTGTCATAATCACGACTTTAAGTCTGTCTCTAAATTGGTCGTCACCTCCGTCTGATGGACACCCCCACTCCCCGTCTGATGGACCCCCCCCCCCGCAAACAAGTCCCATCAACTGGCCTTTGAGTCCTGAAACACTACCAAAAGTATTATCTTTAAAGCTGCTGTAGGTAACTTTGAAGCGGTGAATAAATTTGACACAACTCCCCTACAAAAAAAAAAGAAGTTCCCCCCTCGTTCTGTTCCCCCCTTCCCTCCCATGACCCCTCCATCAACACTAGCTCCATGCAAATTTGCATTGTCGTTGAAATGTTCTTTTTTTTCTTCTTTATTTTTTCAGCAAAATCTCTTAGTTACACCAACATTGACGTTGCGAAGTTCTGTTTCACATAGAGGTGAAGTATTCATATTGTAGCGAATTCGGGGGGCAGACTGGGAGACCGTCGCCACAGCCGGGACGCGAACCCGTATCTCCCGCCCCGCAAGCGACAACGTTAGCCAGTCGACTAAAGGGTCCGACCCGTTAGTCAAGGACCAACGTGTCTACTTATCCATGCACGTTACACTACCCACCCTCCTTCGGGAAGCGCGTCCCCGCGCTTAAGCATATCAGCTCCTTCACGCCTCAGGGCGCCTACGCTTCCGATGGCCTTACGGTCGCTTCATCCCACTTCTGACACCAATGTAGCGAATTCGGGGGACAACGCAACCACAGGAACTGCCGCGGCCGGGAGGCGAACCCGTATCGCCCGCACCGCAGGAGGCATCGCTAACCAGTCGACTAAAGGGTCCGACCCGTTAGTCAAGGACCAACGTGTCTACTTACCCATGCACGTTACAATATAGACTGCTGTTTCCAACGTGCCGGCATCTGGTGTGGCGACCTCTGTCAGATTACACGATATTTTTGTCTTTCACGATGGACATGTTAGATTAGGCAATCATAGTGCCATACATTCTTACCTCGTCTTGGCCGGGAGCCCGGCAACACTACAGATATGACCCCGACCAATCATGCTGCCTTTCACGGTCTCGCGCAAGTTCATGGGTCATCGGGGAGGAGGGTCAAGAAACTGTCAATCAAGGCTATGTGTGACGCTGTCGGTCTTGTGTTCTGAAACGAAAAATAACAGAGAGAAAAGGCGATTGTGGAGGCTGTTGCGACTAGTGCTACCGGGGAATGCTAACCTAGCATAGCTTAATCAGCTACTCACCGGTTGCTAAAGTGCCTCCGCTATTTCTTGCCAACATTTAGCCTACTTTTTTTTTTTAACTCAGCCATGGTCCTTCCTCGAGGAAACGTCAATAAGACAGGGGTATTGCTGCCATTGCTCACGAACCTTTCCTCAGTTTCATCGTTCCACCTGACAGCAGAAATAGCAGCATCGCTTTTTTTGCCATGTTTACATATGTGCGTCAGAGAGCACGCTGTCATCCTATTGGTCAACGTCAAGGAACACGTCATAGGAGATGTCAGACCGGGCGTGAAAATACAAACAAATTCTGACATGCTAGACTTTTCGTTGTGGTGTCATGGGGCGTCCCAGACGCCACATCGCTGTTCTTGGATTAAGTCACTCTACACAGGGTAGAGATGCCAATTCGTGATTCCCGACGTTCATAATCGGGCCTGATACTGGGAATTTGTTGGCGATGACGAAATCGTGTCAAAATCGGGCGGAAATTATGTAGTCTGATCCCCAGCACAACATAGCCGTCTTAGTCTCAGCACAGCATGAGGTCTCCCTTTACCGAGCAGGTCTACGATGCTTTGCTGTCCCTGGTGCAATGTCATCGGCTTTTTATGTTTTTCAGCCCCTCGATGTTGATTCAGATTTTACAAAACGTTTGCCCCTTTCCTTTAAAATGTTCCGTAAAAAGAATTCTTCTTTCCAGGACGTCTGAAATTTTACCAGTATTTCTTTCTGTGCGAACTCTCCATTCCTCTCTCCATCAAGACAGTCACTCGCAGAAGAGGACGAGGCGAGCAGCTGTCTTCATACGCATGCCATGGAAACGATACATTTGGTGTAGCTGTGTTGTTGTCTAGGTGGAGACGGTACAATTTTAGAGCCGTGGAGTTTGTACACGTTGTACAGTGGCAGGAAAAAAGGTTGAGATACCGAAAAGGGGGGACGTTTGTGTAAATTCGTTATGAATCTAGAGAAATACATGAGAATCTTGACCCCGGGAAGAAACCGGGAGAGGGCAATGAAAATCGTGAGTCTCCCGGGAAAATCGGGAACATTGGCAAGTGTGAATTTGGGGCGTTCCTTAGCGCTGATTAGTTGTTTCATTCAGACCGGATGGATTCTTTGTGAATCACAGTGCAAACACAGGATCAGCCAGAGAGACTGGATTTTGTCAAAGGACATTTACTTACTGTGGCACGGTGGCGCAGTGGTTAGCGCGGTCGCCTTTCAGCAATAATGTCCTGGGTTCGAGCCCCGGGGTAGTCCAACCTTGTTGGGTCATCCCGGGACGTCCTCTGTGTGGAGTTTGCATGTTGTCTGCGTGGGTTTCCTCTGGGGGCTCCGGTTTCCTCCCACAGTCCAAAGACATGCATGTCATGGGAACTGGCCGTACTAAAGTGTGTGTGTGTGTGTGTGTGTGTGTGTGTGTGTGTGTGTGTGTGTGTGTGTGTGTGTGTGTGTGTGTGTGTGTGTGTGTGTGTGTGTGGAGAGGTGTCCTGCCCCCCAAATGACTGCTGGGATAGGCTCCAGCATCCCTGCGACCCTGACAGCAGGACAAGCGGTCCAGATAATGGATGGACATTTACTTAATACCTGTATGTATAAAATGGGAATTTCACCATATATGACGTAAAGAAAGTTACTTACGGCAGCTTTAAATAAAAGTCATTCATGGTTTGATGGCAGTAGGGTTATTTTGCAAAAATCTCTGCAAATGCATATGGACACTTTGTCAAAGTGCATGGTCTGTGGAGTAGCTGTGACGTAGCACATGTTTATCACCACAGACAACAGAAACAGGCTAAAACAACAAATAACATCTCAGACGCTAACGCTGATTTCCACCAGCCATGAGAGAGAATAGGAGACAGGCGAGTAGAGACACAATGAACGAAGGAGAGAGGCAAGGGAGGGAGGAAGAAAGAGATGGAGGTAGGAAGGGACATCATCCCCTCCATCATCCCCCCCACCCCCTGAAAATCACAAAGAGAGAGAAAAAGGCAAGAGCGAGTGAGAGACATGTACAAACAGAATGGGTAAAAGGAGAAAGACAGAGCGTGTGTACTGTAGTGGCAGATAAGTGTTTTTCTGGTGGGGCAGATTGAAAGACTACAATTTCCAGATGAATATATTAACATTTTATGAGGCAAATCGGGGACTGGCAATCTCTCTCCTTGCATAAATAATGAGCCGGTTTAATATAACTGCATGGTAGGGAGTCTCCCTTGACACCTGTGAAATTGAATGGGACGTTGTGTGTGTGTGTGTGTGTGTGTGTGTGTGTGTGTGTGTGTGTGTGTGTGTGTGGATGTATTTGGGCAATGCCTGTGCGAGGGAATAAGTGTGTGTGTGTGCTTAGGTTAGTGGTGTGAAGCAGGAATAAGGGTGTAGCTGGGTGTGTGAATGGGCATCGGGTGTTGGAGGTTGGTACGTGCAGGCAGGATGCTAATGACTGACTTTGGCATGGCACCAGGACATTACACACGTGTACTTATGCACCACCTTGTTGATACACACAATTAAAAGCTTTTCGGCTGCAAATTAGACTGTGCAAAGCATTCCTGGATGTATTTGCATGAATATTTGAACAGCATCCCTGCGACCCTGTTTCTTTTTTGTCTAGCGGTATGATCGGCGACTTCCCCTCAGCAAAAGTGAATCTGAAAGATGTTTCCCAACCAGGTGCAGGTATCCCCAAGCTTGTCATCTATGTGGATTTTTTTGTTTGTTTATTTATTGTCTGTTTTATTTGATAGTTAAAGAGTAGAGAGATAGGAGAGGCAAGGATGACGTGCAACAAACGACCCACGCCGCTATGGTAAGGACCCAGCTTTATATGTGGTACACCGGGGCACCCTATCTTCTCCCCAGTTGTATCCGGCCAATTACCCCACTCTTCCGAGACGTCCCGGACGCTGCGCCACCCCCACCCCCTGCTGATCCAGGGGAGGGCTGCAGACTACCACATGCCTCCTCCGATACATGTGGAGTCGCCAGCCGCTTCTTTTCACCTGACAGTGAGGAGTTTCACCAGGGGGACGTAGCGCGTGGGAGGATCACGCTACCCCCCCCCCCCGTCTCCCCCCTTAACAGGCGCCTCGACCGACCAGAGGAGGCGCGAGTGCAGCGACCAGGACACATACCCACATCTGGCTTCCCACCCGCAGACATGGCCAATTGTGTCTGTAGGGACGCTCGACCAAGACGGCGGTAACACGGGGATTCGAACCGGCGATCCCTGTGTTGGTAGACAATGGAATAGACCACTATGCTACCCGGACACCCCCGTCTATGCGGATTTTAAAGGAATTCACAAAATCCACTTCAGAATCAGAAACCTTAATTTGTCATTTCAATTCATGTACACAAGTACATGAATTGAAATGAAAGGAAACATCGTTTCCCTCAGCCCACAGCAGTGCAACACAAAGACAAGAACACATATCAAAAACCTACAAGAACACGTATATCCATACTACAAAAAAAACTACAAAACTATAAGAACACATATATCCAATACACACACACACACACACACACACACACACACACACACACACACACACACACACACACACACACACACACACATTATTATTATTATTATTTTGTAGCGTGCATGGATAAGTAGACACGTTGTTCCTTGACTAACGGGTCGGACCCTTTAGTCGACTGGTTAACGTTGTTGCTTGCGGAGTGGGAGATACGGGTTCGCGTCCCGGTTGTGGCGACGGTCTTCCAGACTGCCCCCCGAATTCGCTACAATATATATCACTGTTCAAGAGGGCGAACGCCAGCCAGGATGACTGTCGGAACTGCCTGTCTGAATGGGCTAGCAGTAGCCTGCCCCGCTTCCGTGTCCTGTTTGACTGCCCTCGGTGTTTCCTCTTCGGGCACAGGGCCGCGGTCCTTGGGCCCACCGGATGCAGCAGACCAGGCTCCCCCAGCCGATCCAGAAGTCTTTCCTCGGCCAATGTAATAGATACTGCCTTAATGCTCATTACAGAATTGAATTGAATTGCCTGAAAATGCAGAATTGCCACCAGAAGTAGACGGAGTTATCATGTCAAGACTCAACCTCTCTAATGAAAGGACACCTGGTTTCTTGAGTCCTTTTAAGGGAAGCATGGCATTAAAAAAATAGTTGACCTCAATTCAGTCACCTTACACATCATCCAGAGCTACATAATGTCTTCTACCAAAACCTTGAAATAGGGCAGATCAACTCCACTAATGGCATTTAGATTGGCTGTTTACAAATGGCCATCTGGCAATGGTTAAAATGACCAGAAAAGGTAGATTTTGCTGTAGAAATAATGTCACTCCTTTGGTAGATCTCTTCACTTGGTTCTAGAAAGAAAAATGTGAATACTACATCATGCAAATGATTTGTCAACATATAGATTTTTTTTCATTATGGGTGAATATAAAAGCTTCGTGCTGTTGAGGAACTGATTATAGCATTTCTGGCCATGGTTTCATGTGTTAATGGCGGATGATTCTCCACCTCACATCATTTAGAGGTGGTTCTCCAGATCGTTTTTGTCTGGAGAACCACTTCATGAGGGCACCAGTATGGGTTCATGATGCAAGCCATGACGGACCATGAAGTCCACTCAGAGGCTGCACATATTAAAGGAGGCTGATCTTTGTAAGGCGTGGACAGTCTTTCACAGTACACATTAATGAATGTTTAATGAATAGATTCTTATCTTAACTGGGGTCCCTTTAAGGTTCATTATCTCACTTTGCCCTCGCAAGGGAGACATTGTGTTAGAGGATTATTTTGATGTGACAACGTGGTTTATTAACCAGCGGGAGTCTTCCATCTCTTCATCACAACATGCTATCTTCAGGGGCAATGACTGAAACGAATAGATACTGAACCTATACGCTTTTTTTCTGCCACATCCTTGATAGGGAGGAACGCTGGTTTGAACGGGCAGTCAAAGAGGCCACCTATGTGAAGAAGGAACGACCATCCCTGAACCGGGATGGGTGGGTGGGGCTAAGAATACATCTGTCACCATCTTACAATGCTGTGATTGCCACCACTCCCAGATCCTCTGTGGATAGTACACATGGCCACAGAAACTCTAGTTAATGGCCACGCCCATATTTGCATATGAAACCGATCCTTGGTTTAGATGAGTGATGAAACGTTTCTCTCAATAAACGTTGTGTCCAGATGAGCAAAAATGTACAAAATGTCAATATATATATATGGAAATACTGAAGGTACATGATGTAGTTATGCTAATCTCACCTTTATCCCAAGAGATGCACTCCTGGTAATGGTATATGTTGGTACTGTTGCGGGCTCTACGGACATAATTCACCATAATCGGCTGTGGTCGCTTTAAGAAAGTGTTTCCGGGTTGACAGGGTGAGCTACGACGATGATTGGTTGGAGGCAGCGCCATGTTGCCCGGGCTGTTGGTTCGCAGAGGGAAATAAAGGACGCACTCGTTCGTGTGTAGTGAATGAGAGAAACTGTCCGTCTCTACTTTCCTGCACCACAGTAGTACATTTGTGTCTGTGTGCGTGTGTCTGTTTCAGATTGGGTCAGTGTGGGCCGATTCAAAGTTAGTCCTTCATTATTACTGTTTTTTCTTTTCTCCGAGTTCTTTAATACGAGTTCTGCGTTTCTATTGTCGGGTGACGACCTCTACTGACCCCGCAGTAAGCATGATGATGAATAAATGGCATTGTGTGAAACTGAGAAGCAGCAATGGATGGCAATGACGGGTGGAATTGTAAAGCACAAAAAGCAGGTATAACTCTGTTGCCAACACATGGGAAATTCTTCTTATTTCTGTTTTTTTTGGTGCAGAAAGACTTTGTGGTCAAGGATAGCGACACTCAGGGAGTGTCTTGAAGAAGTCAAACATACTCCAGAGTTAAGTGTAAACTGGAAGGCATTTTAAAAACTTGACATCTTTTACACAAATACTTGAAAAGGAATCAATTTATTTACGAAGGTGCACAGGTCTGTTTTCTGTTTGTTGCACTGGGACGTTCCTGTTTAACAGTTGGTTCATGCAGACGTTTCTGTGGGAAGTCGGCTGAATGTAAAGGCTCAGCTTCTGTGGCATTTCATTCAAGCAACACGGGATGCAGAAATGAACGTGTGCCGTAATATCTATTATATTAAGGCACTGGACAGAGTCTGAAGCAAGTAAGACAGCTAGGCTAGCTTTGGGGCCTTTTCTCTACTTACAGGGCACGTCTGTTCATAAATCAGAAAAAAAGGTGTTTCCAAAACACTAAAACATGTCTATACATTTTACGGTGACAACTGTCAAATAATGACGGTAAAAGACCGTAAACTCTACATTGGTCGAATGCAGTTTCCGTCTCAGTGAAACACTGTAAATATATACATATATCAGCCAAAACAATAATTTTTACATCTCTTTTCTGAAGAAAAAAAAACATTACTCCAACATTAAATACCCTTGCATTGTTTTTATAACGGAAATATGCCTTAATATATATATATATATATATATATATATATATATATATATATATATATATATATATATATATATATATATATATATATATATAAACTTAGCACAAAAAGTAAGGACATTTGTGTTTGGTAGATTATTTCTTTGTTGTAACAATGCTTCTTGGCAATAAATCTTATATCAGGCACCTGATTGTCAGCACCTGGAGTACCAGAAGCTCAAAACAAGAGTCAATAGCAACAGCAAAATAAGCTGGTTGGCATTGGCAGAGAAGATTTGGCAAACGTTTCATGGGCGCAACCCACATGCTCAGCTGTGCTGCTCATCCCACAAATGCATGTTCCTTACAAATGTGGCACCATTTAAAAGGGAAATAAACAGGCTTTCCAACGGTATAAGATTTATTGCCAAGAAGCATTGTAACAACAAAGAAATAATCTACCAAACACAAATTTCCTTACTTTTGTGCTAAGTATATAACAGCCAACATTGTAATTTTTGCATTTACTTTTTGTTAAAAATACATTTTGTCACCGTTGAAAGTACCAACTATTGTGCTGATAACAGAAATTCTACCGTAGTTATTACAGTAAAGTTCTGGCAACCGCAGCTGCCAGTTTGCCATGCATCCATTATCCAAACCACTTATCCTGCTCTCAGAGTCGCGGGGACGCTGGAGCCTATCCCAGCAATCATTGGGCGGCAGGCGGGGAGACACCCTGGACAGGCCATCACAGGGCCACAGCTGCCAGTTTTTTTTACTATAAAAATAAGTTTTGTTTTTTACAGTGAATATATATATATATATAGTATATATGTGTGTGTGTGTGTGTGTGTGTGTGTGTGTGTGTGTTTATGGTTTTGAGAAAATCCACCTTGTGTTCTGATTGACATTGGTTTACTTTTGAGACATGTTTAATCTTAATCTTTTAGTCTCATGATAAAAAAACAATGTTTGTCTACAGTTTATTTGCCGTTCCCACAATACACTGACTGATCTGTCACATCCATATGATGCAGCTTAGCTAGTCTCACGAGGCCAGACATGATTACGCTGTTTCCTGATGACAATACACATACAGGCCTCGTGAGACTGCATGTCAGTGGATCAGACCATGTTGTGTCTCGTACATACCGTGCACTTCAACATAGCGAAGTGGAAGGATGTTCAGAACGTCCACTGTGATCATACTTTGGTGCTATAGATTAGAGACGGCTAAGTAAGTTTAGCTGTAAGGTTAAAAATTTTGTTTAGGTATCAGAATCATGTTTACTGGCCATGTGGGTTTGCACATACGTGGAATTCGACTCCGGTTTCGTGGCTCTCTCAGTGTACTTAATATAGAGTAACAACACTACAACACAACAATCTTCAGATATATGCACAAGAATTGATGTATACAGGTGAAATAAGAGGTGATAAAGTGCAACGGTGCAGAGAATATATTGGACCATTTTCTTTTTGTTATGATATTCATTATGATATTATGATTGAGATGGTTAAGTTTAGGTTGTTAGGCAGTATAATCCATGGTGAGTATAAAGTGATTAAAGTAGATCTGAGCATCTGTCCTCAATTATATCCTCAGTCATCAATACTTCAGCAATCAATGTATTTTGGGACCTGCAAATACATCATAGGCACATGTTTTGTCTGAGGGACTGGGCTGTAAATGGTGTTGTACTGTTAGGGCACAATGGCATTATGTCGCCGATGCTATTTTACCACGAATCTTCATCCTGGTAGTCTAAAAGTGCATGCTTTTAATTCCTCCAACATGTACTACCTTCCAAAAGAAAAAGTGCATCCTCAGTGGCGGGGTTTTTCCAAAATAATGTATCCCAGTAAAAAAAAAAAAAAAGATGGTGAAAGACACACGGGGGAAGATTAAGAGAGGAGGTATTGCAGGATTGGTAAGGAAAGACTTTGTTAGAAACCGCTTATCTCTTATGACTGTATATTTGTCTTTCTCTGTCTGTGCTCCGGTATCTTTGTCTTTCTCCCTCTCCTCTCCCCTCACCACTCTTGCTTCTTTCTCTCTCTCTCGTTTCTCTGCTCCATCACTTCATTTTTCCGTTCACCCATTTCTCATGCTCGCTCTACCTTGCTCTCTCTGTCCCTCTCCCTGTCTCTCTGATCACCCTCTCTCCCCCCCCCCCCCCCCCCCTCTCTCTCTCTCTCTCTCTCTCTCTCTCTCTCTCTCTCTCTCTCTCTCTCTCTCTCACTCTCGCTCTCCCCCTCCTGGCCTCTCTCCCGCCCCCTCTCTCTGATCAACCCCTCTCTCTCTCGCTCTCTCACCCTACCTACCCCCATCCCCCCACTCTGTCCCTCTCCCTGTCTCTCTCCGTCTCTCTGATCATCCTCTCTCTCGCTCTCTCTCTCTCTTTCACTCGCTCTCGCTCTCCCCCTCACTCCCTCTCTTATTCTGTGTCTTTCTCCCCCATCTCTCCCTACCCCCTTCCCCCCCTCTCTCTCTGTCCCTATCCCTGTCTCTCTGATCACCCTCTCTCCCCCCTCTCGCTCTCTCCCTCTCCTGCCCTCTCCCCCTCTCTCCCTTTCTCTCTGTCCTTCCCTCCCTCCCACCCTCTCTCTCCCTCCCCCTCTCTCTGATCAACCTCTCTCTCTCTCCCCCTCTCCCTACCTCCCCCTATCCCCCCACTCTGTCCCTCTCCCTGTCTCTCTCCGTCTCTCTGATCACCCTCTCTCTCGCTGTTTCTTTCACTCGCTCTCGCTCTCCCCCTCACTCCCTCTCTCATTCTGTCTCTTTCTCCCCCATCTCTCCCTACCCCCTTCCCTCTCTCTCTCTCTGTCCCTCTCCCTGTCTCTCTGATCACACTCTCTCTCTCCTGTCTTTCTCCCCCCCACCCTTATGTCTCTCTGAATACTTGTCCTTTGTCTTGCTTTGCCATTGACCCCCCCTTTTCTCTCTCTCTCTTTCTCACTCTGTTTTTTCCTCCCTTCTCTCTTTCTCCCTGTCAGTGGGGGTCTAATTAGAGGAGGGGCTCAGAAGTGTAAAAAAAAGGATGGAGAGAAGGAGAAATGAAGGAGAGAGGAGGTGTCAGAGGAGGCGTAGAGATCAGAGGCTTTCTTTTTGTTGTTGTTGTTAAACTCCTTAGGGCTCCTCAGTCATTCACCGGCCTCTGCTTTCTCAATACAGCCTGGATAGACGTCGGGATGGCTGGCGGCAGACATAGTGAGAGAATAAGAGAAACGGAGGAAGTGAGAGCGAGAGTGTGAAAGACGAGAGTGAGAAAAAGATGGAGAATATGACAAAAAAGGGAGATGATTGGAGTGCAGGAGGAGACAGAGACCTGTTTCAGACCTGAGAGACCAGCAGCCGAAGCAAGCCCGAGAACTGAGACAAGACCAGACGAGGGATGAATGGATAAAAAAAAATAATCAAAGACTAGAAAAGAAAGGAAGACTGTAAGCCCTTTATATAGAGCAGGGCAGAAGTGAATCCTCTGTCTTGCTGCTCTTATGATGAAAAAGGTCTCAGTCACCTTGAGGAGCATCAGCTTAGCTATGCAGAGCTCAGCATCAACCATGTTAATGTGGGAACAAAAGAGCAATTAGGAACTAGGAAAAAAATATACATTGAATGGGCGGGAGAGAGAGAGTCAGAAGGCATGCTTAAAGAGAAAGCTGGTCTGCCAGGCGAGACACACATTGAGATTTGAGGAGCCATCTCCTATTCCCTTTGCAGTCAGTGTTGCTTTAGTCCTTAACTCCCAAAGTCTATTAAAGTACTGCATCATGGAGCCAGGATCCTCAAAAGCAGGAGATTAGTGGGAGCGGGTCAAGTGAAGTTCACACTTACAGGCCAGTTTTCAAACGTGTGTGTGTGGGGGGGGGGTAGGGGGGGTTTGCACAGAAATGGAGAGACTGAGACCTTTCACCCTGCTGCAACTTGGGGAAGTATCCCGAGACATCAGTAACTGATCCAGTATGAAGGTTAGGCTATTACTGGCCTAGGGGCACGCATTTATATAAGGCTTTTCCAGATGTAACAGCCACTAAAGTGCTTTACATTTACACATCTGCACACACACACACACACACACACACACACACACACACACACACACCAATGGCAGTGTCAACCATGCAATGTACCAACCAGCTCATCAGGAGCAGTTAGAGTTTAGGTGTCTCACTCAGGGACACCTCAACATTTTTATTTTTTTTTTGCAGGGAGGAGCTGAGGATCGAACCAGCAGCCTGCCAGGTACTGGATGACCTGTCTAGCTGCTGAGCTACTGTCGCCTTGCAACTGTGCAGCTGTGTGTGTGTGTGTGTGTATAGTATGTGTGTGAGTGTGTGAGTGAGAGCGCGACAGGCGCACACGTGATCAGGCATTTGTGACTTTTCGAAAAGTTTCCGCCTTGACGAGGCCAGGAAGGTGTAATCCTATATGGTTCATGGGGGTCTGCCGTGGTGTAGTATGCATGTCAAGACCCCTGAGAAGTGTGGAAGTACTGAGACGCGATTGCAGCAGAACATGATCTTGACAGGTCATTTACAACCTGTGATGTGATGCTCTGCAAAGGTTTTTTTTTCTTCTTCTTCTCAAGCTTTTCATGGCATTTCTGCTTCATTAATGCTCTAAAGGTTGGCAAGAAAGTAGGAAAAGAGAGAAAAGAGAGAAAGAGAGGATAATGCTGAACAAAGTTTTCTATGGGCTTGGTCAAATGTGGTGGTTTTCCCACCAGACGTTAAGCCCAATTTGTTCTTTTCGATCGGGCTAAAGGTGCAGCTGTGTTGAACAGATCAGCAGCACTCAGCTCTGATGGTCTGCACAGATTTTCTGTGCAGTGTAATGGCTTCAGGGCTCCGGTTCAAACACAGAAAAAAAATCTTAACAATTAATATTTAACACAGGCGCTAATGTCCTTGAGTTACTTATTGATCGTGAACGGCAGACGATAATGGAAGGAATTTTGATTTGACGAGTCAGTGGCCATGAGTTAAATTTCTTTATTTTGAGATACTTTATTGATCCCTGTAGGGAAATTACACCCTGCATTTAACCCTTCCTAGCTGTGTAGCTAGGTGCAGTGGGCAGCCGCCATGCATTATCCGGGGACCAGCTCCAGTTCGTCTTGCCATGCCTTGCTCAGGGGCACAGACAGGAGTATTAACCCTTTATGATGGTGGGGGAAACCGGAGTACCCGGAGAAAACCCACCGCAGACTCGGGGAGAACATGCAAACTCCACACAGAAAGGACCTGGGATGACCCCCAAGGTTGGACCCAGGACCTTCTTGCTGTGAGGCGGCAGCGCTTACCACTGGGCCACCGTGCCGCCCACATCTGAAGAATATATTGTCATGTGTTGACTGAACATGGCTTCATTTTACATGAGCCATACAAGTCGCTTGTTTGGTGGTCGTTTTCTGACTTTAAGGTAATGTGCATGACCAAATAAGGGTGTGGTGCCGAATTAGGTTTGCCTTCTAAAAACTAAACTCTGTAGTTAAATAAGCTCGGCTGTTGTGTAGTCCCACCCTATTCGCCGTGACTGTCGGTCCTACGACATGCTCACCATATGCTTCCGAGTCTGAATTTTGTTTACCAGTTGATTTGTTGACGTGGTTTTCCACAGGCATCTGCTGAAATCAGACCCATATCTTTTTATAGGGGACATCAAGAGATCCTGGTATGGGTACGGCAGGCCTCCTCAGCTCTGTCTGGCCATGCAGGGGAATGCGGGCAAAAGCTGGACGTCACAAAACCCTTTTACAGCCGGTTTTTAACCGAATTTGACGTACTAGTTTGTTTTATGCACAACAGTGCGTAAAAGGTGGCATGTAAAGAAACACGCACATGCACACAAATATTCACACACAAAATACTTACCGGTTTTTGCAGCTGAAGTTTAGGAACAGAGACCACACGTCTCACAATCGAACAACCCACGTACCTACCTACTTAAGTCTGCCGTAACCACATTTCTCTCTCGTTCATCTCAGCTCGTACATCCCATGTGTCCAGACCCCCGTGCTCTTTTCTGTTCTGTTTGGTACTCTTCTTTCTCAGCACAGGAACCGGGGGAGGGGGGGGTAGTGATGGAGCCCCAGACTCCTAAACCGTGAGAAGACCCCTCACCCTTAAGTTACCTCCGGCTTGGTCAGGCGTCCCTACATACACAATTTGCCGTGTCTGCGGGTGGGAAGCCGGATGTGGGTATGTGTCCTGGTCGCTGCACTAGCGCCCCCTCCGGTTGGTTGAGGCACCTGTTCAGGGGGGAGGGGGAACTGGGGGGAATAGTGTGGTCCTCCCACTTGCTACATCCCCCTGGTGAAACTCCTCACTGTCAGGTGAAAAGAAGCGGTTGTCGACTCCACATGTATCGGAGGAGGCATGTGGTAGTATGCAGCCCTCCCCGGATCAGCAGTAGGGGTGGAGCAGCGACAGGGATGGGTCATGGCGCAGAAGAGTGGGGTAATTGGCCGGATACAATTGGGGAAAAAAGGGGTAAATCCCCCCCCAAAAAAAGAAGACTCCTCACCCTGAGTCTCAGCTCCCTGGGTTTCCCCATCCGGTCGCCCGCCCCAACATGATGTTTTGGTGGCATGGTCTTCATTAATGAAGTTTAACTTGATGACACCTGTGATACCTTATGATAGTTGCAGTGATGTTTGAGCTCTCCAACTCCCAGAGATTCATACATCACATCTGCACCGCCGCAGGAAAACAAAACACTAACCCTAACCCTAACCCTAACGTGATTGGAACTGGTTTTTAGCTAATGATGTTGTAGTTTCAGTTGGTAAAGCTATATCTGCTTGGTAGTCACCGTTATCTTTGCATCTTCTTCAAACTTGCCACCTCCTGCCTTGTCCTATTGCATTTTCCTGATATGTTGAAGACATGAAACACTTTGCGGTGAATTCTTGTCCTCCGGAAAGTGTTATTCAACATAAAAAAAAATGACCAGCTACAAAAGCGGTTCATGAGTTGTTTCTTTGTGGCTTCACTATTGTCCTAAATGTGCCATCAGTAGAAAGTATCCAACAGCCATTTATTTGTTTGAATGTAAATATTCAGGGTTGTTACTTTAAAAGATGAAGGTGGCATGTGTTAACTGTTACAAAGGAACATGCTGACAAATACTGGTGCAATTTCCGTTTCCACAATGTGTCAAACTCCCAAACTCAGATTCGTTATGTTACTTCTCTTCTTGGGTCCGGCCTTGATTCCTATCACTGCAGGACGAGTAACCCACTGTGGAAACGTTGGTTAGACCATCTGTTCACAGAAGGGACCCGTCCCTTTTAGGATGAGCTCACCAACACACCCCAAGATGCAGGTAGATCAAGAAGCCCCCTGGGATTCCTTTTAGGCACTGAACACCATGCCAAGGGAGTATTCATGCATACACACATGCATTTGTACATGCACACATGCACGCGCACGCACACGCACGCACACACACACACACACACACACGCACACACACACACACACACACACACACACACACACACACACCATCATCATCATCAGCAGTCACTCGAATGAGTATGACTGTTCCCTCCACTGGGTTCTCTACTTGTGGGTCTTCAGATGGCTATAGAGGCCGATCCACGAGCCACATACTTTGTTGCGGTGTGGACAGGGGAAAATGGTGGTGGTTGGTGGTGGTGGCTGAGCCTTTTTCTCTCTCTCCTCGCAGTGCTGTCACTTCCTTTTCATTACGTGCAGTTCCTTCCTGCACTGCTTCTTTTTTCTCTCTCCAGGAACGCCTATCCAGTGCAGTGTGTTCCCAGTCTCTCGATGTGATGTTGAATTTCTTCAAACTAGTCTTCACACACACACACACACACACATCATCATCATCATCGGCGGTCACTCGGGGTCGAGTATGACTGTCCTCCCTCTGGGTCCTCAGGTGGGTGTAGAGGCCGATCCTAGAGCCACATAATTGGAGAACGCCTGCACCTGACAGCTTTTTATATGGAGTTGCTGATGCGCTGCAGCCACCCCACAGTCCTTGGCAGGGGGTGGCCAGAGTCCAGTGGCATAGAGAACCAAGACGATTGGGGACCACCCTCTTTTGCAGCCTTCATCCACATTCACTGCCGTTGTGACCTGGAGACATGTTCAGCCAGTTCCTCCATTGAGATCTTAGCTGGATCACACTTAATCTAGAACATCCCCCTTGACCTGTCCGCCTTGGGTGACCCTACCAGGAGCCAAGCGCTGGACAGCATAGCTCTTGGGATCATTGGTACACACAAGCTTCTCCACAATGACAAGGTAGCAATCCAGAAGAAGAACACACACACATACACACACACACGTTTCCTTAGGTCATTTTTGGGTACATTACTTACATTCATTCCCTAGCCCTTAACTCTAACCTTTACCATCAGAACTACATGCCTAACCTTAACCTTGCCTTACCCTTACCCTTACCCTTCACTTTAAACTAACCCTAACCCAAACCTATCCAGAAACCTTAACCTCTGACTCAAAAATCAGCTTTTTCTCGATTGGGGCCATGGCTTTTGTCCCTAACTGGACAAACTGCCCCTAATTAACTGGTCTTTAGTCTGAAATGTGTCCCCGAAAGTAGGATAAGTCAGGACACACACACAACTCCCACAAATACCAACATTCCAGCTCACCAGTTTATCTCCCGCTCTGTCACACAGACATATAGGTATAGCGTGTATGGTTGTTGAGGCCTGCAAAGTTTCACCAAGACGGGAATCCTGATAAATTAGTGCTACATCTCATTCCCCATTGTTCCTTCAATAAAACGAATGAGAGGGGAGAGGGTTGAAATAGCACGTTTTATTTTCCTTCTGCATTGTTTCCTCCTATTCATTTCCTTTTTTTTCCGCCTCCATTTACCCCAGGACAATAAATTAAGCACACATGTTCACATGTGGGAGCTGCCTCCATCATTTTCCATTACTGGCCACCGAGTAGCTTTACTGGAGTATTGAGTGGGGGTGAACAGCACACGGATAACAAGTTTTTGATGTATGGGGGAGAACTTTTTTCGCCAGCCTCGACGGGGATTAGATTCAGCATCGTTCTGGTTATGTGTATGTTCGCATCGTTAAACTCTTAAGATATAAATAAAGCACCTTCTCCTCTGCTTTGTTTTTTATTTATTTTTTTTTTAACTTTCCCCCCCCTTTTCTCCCCAATGGTACCCGGAGAATTACCCCACTCTTCCAAACTGTCCCGGTCGCTGCTCCACCCCCTCTGCCAATCCGGGGGGGGGGGCTGCAACTACCACATGCCTCCTCCCATACATGTGGAGTCACCAGCCGCTTCTTTTCACCTGACAATGAGGAGTTTCACCAGGGGGGTGTAGCACGTGGGAGGATCACGCTATTCCCCCCAGTTCCCCCTCCCCCCTAAACAGGTGCCCCGGCCGACCAGAGGAGGCGCTAGTGCAGCGACCAGGACATATACCCACATCCGGCTTCCCACCCGCAATTGTGTCTGTACGGATGCCCGACCAAGCCGGAGCTAACACGGGGATTCGAACTGGTGATTCCCATGTTGGTAGGCATGGAATAGACTGCCACGCTACCCGGATCCAGGTCTGGTTTGCTCGGTTTGGTCCTACTTTGTTCTATTGCTAAGTTCTGTTCGGTTCCACTGTTTCCCTTTGCTCTGTGGTCATACTCCATACTGTCCTCTTTTGCCCTTTCCCCTGTCCTCTGCCTCCGTATCTGTTTCCTGCTCTGCCTCCACTTCTCTCTGTAGTCCCTCTCTGTCGATACCAACACACTGTGTGCCTGTGTGTGTATTTTGTGTGTATGTGTGCATATATATATTTAATATGTGTGTGTGTGTGTGTGCGTGTGTGTAAGATATACGTGCCTCATATTCTTTTTTGTGTGCAACTGGGTGTGCATTCATACGTTTGTGTGCACAAAAACCTTCACCTGTGTGTGTTTGGATTTGTGTGTGTGTGTGTGTGTGTGTGTGTGTGTGTGTGTGTGTGTGTGTGTGTGTGTGTGTGTGTGTGTGTGTGTGTGACTGTATTCCCCATGCAGCCCCTGTCTGTTGTCAGTGTCAAAGTCTGTCCGTTGGGCCCTGCAGAGCACAGGTGGCAATAGACTGGCCCCTAATGAGTCCATATGGGACTGTCTGGGATGGATGTGTGTGTGTGTGTGTGTGTGTGTGTGTGTGTGTGTGTGTGTGTGTGTGTGTGTGTGTGTGTGTGTGTGTGTGTGTGTGTGTGTGTGTGTGTGTCTCTCTCTCTCTCTCTCTCTATGACCATGAGGCTAACTGTGTAGATGCCAGTGTGTTATCTTTGGCCATGTGTGTGAGTGTGTTTGAGCTCATTGTGTGTTTTAAAATTAGAGCCACCCTATAAGCGTGTGTGTGTGTGTGTGTGTGTGTGTGTGTGTGTGTGTGTGTGTGTGTGTGTGTGTGTGTGTGTGCTGAAACAGCTATCTTAAATGAAAGAGACAGGATATACAGTAAACAGGATACCTTTGAATAAAATGTTACACAGAAAAGGGCACTCCATTACACTCCTGTGTAGCACCTCCACTGACAAGTACTGGATATGCAGCCCACGTTGCCCTTGCATTACCTCCCCTCACTGGCTGTGGGTACACTGAAGAGGTGACTTTAAATCTTATTCATGTTGCACAAGGCATTACAGTCTGGTGCCAGATCACCAGATCTGGAAACTGAGCCTGTATGTGTGATGTTTTGACCATTCAGGTCATCATACAAAAGGCTTTTCATTTTCTTTTTCTGTCTTTTTTTTTTTTTTTTGTTGCTGTTAGTGCGAGGTAAAAATCAAAAGGAGGTATTTGTGTATTTGGGGTGGTGGCTCTAAGACTTGGGATCAGCCTTAAAACTAACATTATATGTGCTGTGCCTGCCTCTGCTGTTAAATCACATCTTACAACATTTTGTAGAGTAGCTTCTCCTGTTGTTTGATTTACTTTTAATATTTCATGACTTCTATTACATTTGTTTGTCTTTTATCCCCCCTGACCTCCTCTGCTGGAGTGGTGATGTGTGATGTCACAGGCTCGATGCTGAGAAACTCCAGCGGTGTCACTCTTCAATACAGAGGGGACACAATGCACCAGGAGTCATCTTCAGCAGACGAGAGGGTAGAGAGTGCCTGGGAAGGCAGCCAGTATGGATGGGACTAGTTGTGTATTTTACTGCAAGAAAACGGTGTGAAAACATGGCTGATGTAATGAATTGAGATCCAAATGCCTCAAGTCTTACTCGCTGTGTGCAGGGCCCACATGACAATGGAGCATTTATGTGGTCCAGAAGATTTTTCTGGGTGATTAAATGTTTCAGTGGCATCTTTCCTGAGCTCAGGGGTGTCGTTAGGCGTGGGTGTCTGAGGCTACAGCCCCAGGTTTTTATTTTCATTTTACAAAAATGAGAATAGATAAAATAATGGCCCCGTATCTATTCATCTGTCATTCTGATCATGCGTTAAAGCCCTCGAAAATGATATTGTAGCGAAATCAGGGGGCAGCCGGGAACCGCCGCAGAAGGGGTGCGAATCCAGTTCTCCTGCACCACGGGTGACTACGTTAACCCGTCGACTAAAGGGTCCAACCCGGTAGCCAAGAGCGAGCGAGTCGAGTCATCTGTGGTCATTACACTACCCCCCCCTCCTTCGGGAAGCGCGTCCCTGCGCTTTAGCATACAAGCTCCCTCGTGCCTCTGGGTGCACACGCTTCCAATGGCCTCACGGTCTCACCATCCCACTTCTGGCACCAATGCAGCGGAATTCGGGGGGGGGGCAGACCAGGAAACGCCGCAGCCAGGACGCAAACCCGGATCCCCCACACCACCGGTGACTACGTTAACCAGTTGACTAAAGGGTCAGACCCTTTAGTCGACTGGAGCTCGAAAGAGTGGGGCAATTGGCCAAGTACAATTGGCGGAAAAAAGGGGGAAACATCCAAAAAAAATTCCCTGAATTGTAGAACACAAGTCTAAGGTTGTATCGAGACCTCGGGAGGAAAGCCCTGTCTGTCTGGGCAACAGGTTTCCAACCAAGTAGGCATGTCAGGGTCACGGATGCATCTGCGGGCAACAGCAAACTGATGAACTTGTCCTGCTAGAAGTTTAGAAAATGCCGCCTGTTCTGCTCTGTCCTCCATGCTGAACCCAGTGGCGAGCACAACGCAAATCGCGTTGTCTGAAAGGCCCCAGAGAGCCAGAGAGAGAGAGAGAGAGAGAGAGAGAGAGAGAGAGAGAGAGAGAGAGAGAGAGAGAGAGAGAGAGAGAGAGAGAGAGAGAGAGAGAGAGAGAGAGAGAGAGAGAGCAACAGCTTGAAAGAGCAACAAGAGCACAACAGAGGAAGTGATGAGGCTGTGATGATAGATGTTATCGGGTGGAGAGAGCACAGAATCCACTGTGTATGCTGCAGTGAGGAATAGATAGCAATAGCATGCTGGTTGATGTGCATCTGTTGCTGCACTGAATATTGGCCTGTAGCTGGCATCCAATAGTGTTGCTGTGTTGGTGACTATTTAACCCCTATGTGATTGAATAGTGCATCAATGGTTTGCTTTTGTATAAGCTGGTGTCTTCAAGTAATGGGTTAAGTCTTTGTATAAAATAAACTGATAAATAACATTTTATGATCTAATCGTCACATCAAAAAATTAGAGATTTGGTTGGATTTTGATTGGCATGTGCTGATTGCACCCTTTTTATGAGCAGGACAGGAGGGAAGAACAGTAGGAGAGGGCAGAGGAGATGAGGGGATGAGGAGGGCACCAGACAGATGAGACAACAGAAGAGCTACTAGAGAGGTGGAGAAGAGGAGGGTATCAGATAGACCAATGAGTTTGTCACCACTGAAGCAGAAGCTAAGAGACCAGGGTTGGTCAGTTTTCACAACTGATAAAAAGCATTGGCAACATAATTTCCAGCATATGACTGCTTCATCAATGTCAAGGCTCTTATTTCTTTCCCTCCTGCTGCTGAAAATAAAAATAATAACCAAGATAATAACCAAGTTGAATGTGAACTCAGATGACACTCATTTAGTTTATTTATTTGCACCCCCCCTTTTTTTCTCCCCAATTGTACCTGTCCAATTACTCAACTCTTCCAAGATGTCCTGGTCTCTGCTCCACCCCCTCTGCTGATCCGGGGGAGGGCTGCAGACTACCACACGCCTCCTCCGATACATGCGGCGTCGCCGGCCGCTTCTTTTCACCTGACAGTGAGGAGTTTCGCCAGAGAGACTTAGCACGTGGGAGGATCACGCTATTCCCCCCGTTCCCCCTCCCCCCGAACAGGCGCCCCGACCGACCGACCAGAGGAGGTGCTAGTGCAGCGACCAGGACACATACCCACATTTGGCTTCCCACCCGCAGACACGGCCCATTGTGTCTGTGCGGGATGCCCGACCAAGCCGGAGGTAACACGGCGATTCGATCCACCAATCTCCGTGTTGGTAGGCAATGGAATAGACCACTGCGCCACCCAGATGCCCATTTAGTTTATTTTTTAATTTTTACACTTTTTATTTTTAACAGTATTTCAAATTTAAAATACAAACAAACAAAGTACAGAACAAGAGGTCTTGCTTGTTATCGTCCAACACCCAAAGACAGATAGCCAGGTACAGGTCGTCACACTGGGATTTCAGCAATGTTGCCTAATGAGAAAGAAGAGGGAGAGAGAGAAATAAACCCTAATCAACAACAGTTTCCTTTAAGTAACAATCCAATGTTTCCCAGTATTTTTCCCCTTTGTCTTTCCGTAGCCAGTGCTACTCTTTACGCGGCTCGCGAGCCACATTCGGCTCGTGAGACTTTGTCTTGCGCCTCATATAGATCCCCTGATAACGATAAGAACATAGCTATAACTTACTTCTATAGGTTCCGTTTGTGTCCTGTTTTAGCACATTGAAATGAATTATCCAGCAGATGGCAGCATACTGAAGATACGTCAAAGAACGTAGCTATGTAACACCGTGGGATCATGGGTCGACGTATAGCCTATGTGTGTAGCTTTGTATTTGCGAAACTTTTTTTTTTCATGTTGATAATGCTTATGTATAGTTGCATATGTACATGCATACATAAGATGGGTTCCACTCCCAGCCTTACAAACTCACGAACAAGTATTGTATATTTTAATAATGCAATGTAATTATTAATTGCCAATTAATAATTGGTAATAAAAAAGAGATGTAAGGATGGAAAGCATGCTATATATTTTTAAACATACACAAAGATGGTAAATATCTTGAGAGTGATGTTAAAAATACAGGAATGGTCTTGCTCATAAGTGGCTCTCCTAATAAAATTAGTGAGTACCACTGCTGTAGACGAAGGGCGAAAGTCATCTTTTCCATGGAGCATATATAATTGACAATTCCAGTAAGAAGGTCCATATTTGGAGGATTTCTCTGTAGCCAACATTTGGTGAAAACTTTTTTAGATGCTACTAGGAAATTTGTCAGGAGATAGGCATCACCATTACACAAGTTTTTTGGGGGAACTCCAAGATACAGAGAGGAGAAAGACACATCAATATTAAATCCCAGGATCCTAGGTATCAAACATCCCACTTTTTCCCTAAAAGACTGAATATGTGGACATGGTCCACCCGCACTGATCCACACTCTCTCCAGCAAGGGTGCTGGGTCCCAGAAAACTTGGGATTTCTGCTTTGGTGTTATAAAAACCCGAATCAAGGCCATCCAGCAGAAGTCCCTCGGGGTCAGTGAGTTAGTGGAGCGAGTTTCCCAGGCATGTAACCACACATCCTCAGGTATTTCCACCCTCATATCTTTTTCCCAGCGCTGTCTTACATAGTCAATTGAATTTTTGTTCATTGAGGTGATAGCATTGTATGATTTCCCAATCCCCCGTTTGTTACTTTCACCCTTATAAGCATCTATAAAAATCTGGATAAGTTTTGAAAAATCTTGAGGTTGAGGGCCTTTTAATCTCCTTCAGAAAAAAGTGGTGGACCTGTAAGTACCTATAAAAATCCTGTCTGTTATTGAGTTCAAATAATTGTCATAAGTTCTGAAAGCTCTTGGGTTCCCCATTCTACAGAATGCGGCTGGTTATGCCATGGTGGGTCCATTGCCTGTCCCCGTGGTCAGGTACTGCTGGTGTAACGTTTGGGTTGTAGGCTGGTCAACTTAGTACTTTTATTTCTCTATGAAGCTGGAATCATTTAACCACCTCTGACCACATCTTAATGGAAAGACCGACCCCCTGATTTTATAACTGAAAGAGTTCTTTCACCCTATTGAGACAACCCAGAACCGACTGTGTTGGTGTATCCAACACAGTCGTTTCCATTTAGCTTCATATGTTGAATTACACCAAAGCACTAGTGATCTTAACTGAGCAGATAAAAAATAATCCCTCAAGTTTGGTAGTGCCATGCCTCCCCCCCTCCCTCAGCAGCTGCAGGGTTGAGTATTTTATTCAGGGTCTTTTTTTTGTTCCACATGAACCTAGAAATGTGTTTGTCCCAATCTCTAAACTGTTTAACAGGGATCTGTACTGGCAGAGCTGTGAATAGATATAGTGGTTTGGGGAGGATAGTCATCTTGACTGATCTTATTCTACTGCCTGTACCCAGAGGAAGCAGAGCTTACTTTATTCTGATGTCATGTTGTGAAAGCCAGCCTACGCACCTGACCAGGACCTTCTGGTAGAGCACAGCTTCTCACAGCTTATATTCGTTTTCCTCTGAAATAACTTGAAAATGGTGCAATTGCCAGGTGAAACTCCAAAGAGTTCTGGGCTGGGCTAACCCCCCCCCCCCCCCACCACCACCACCACCACCACCACCACCCCACATGTCAGTAGCCTAACAATGCCTCTGCCTGAGATCATCCACGATGAAGGAATTCTGCTTAAAAGCTGCCTTTCACAGATAACTATCTTAGTTATAGGACTTACCTATTTTCATTCCTTCACATGAATCCTTACTTTGTAACGTGAGCTGTCCCCCTCCTTTAATTTGCGGCAGTGTGATTGTCTGTCAGCATGTTTTTGTTTGTATACGCTATTCTTTAGCCATGCACAGTGTGTCTGTTAGAGTCATATCCCATTAATCCCTATTAAGCCATATCATAAAATGTGTGTGTGTGTGTGTGTGTGTGTGTGTGTGTGTGTGTGTGTGTGTGTGTGTGAGTGTGCGTCCTCTCTTTGCCAGCCCCAGGGTATTATGTGTCAGTGTGTTGTTGGAAGTATAATCATTCTGCTAATAGAAACCTGACAGAGAAGACAGACTGAAACCTGGCATGCTTACACATACCTCACACACATACGCAAACACACACGTAAACACACATGCACACTCGCCTCAGATAAAGACATGGCTTTGTGACAGATGGGCAGGTAGTTACCTGCATGCCGTCACACAGTAAAAATGAAAACAACAATTGTGACGTGAACACGTGGATGCCATAATACCGCATAACGGCAGACTTGAAAACTCTGGAGCGATTTCAGTTTCTAGGCCGAGCTGTGTGAAATTGGTGGTGGCAAAAAGAGAGGAGTTTATGGTATCCTTTTTTTTGTGACTTTCAAAAAAGAAAGAAAGAAAGAAAGAAAGAAAGAAAGAAAGAAAGAAAGAAAGAAAGAAAGAAAGAAAGAAAGAAAAAATCCCGCCTCAGTTGTTGCCGTGGAACATAAAATCTTTTGTTGTGTTTGATTTTCTTTTCCTGTGTTTTGATCACAACAGCATCAGCCACATCTATGATGTCACACAGGTGTGGCACCTCCTATATGCGTGTCTATGGTCATAACTGATATAAGTATGATGACCACTACTATCATTGCCACACAATAAAGACACTTAATGAAATAATTCAGTTGGTTTGGCACTGTTTCATTTATTTATTTAATTTTGGTCAAGTCAATGTTATTTGTATAGCCCAGTATCACAAATGACAAATTTGCCTTAAGGGGTCTAGGGGCTTCCCCCCCCCCCTACATGTTTGCCTTTATTTGGAATCACGTATTAACAGCATTTTACATAATCATCTTTAGTTAGATGCTTTTATAAGGTGATCCATCTTTTCTGTTTGGTTTGGTGCTGTTTTCAGTGACATTCAAGGATCATGCAGACTTTTGCTAGCGTAGATCTGTGAGCGTATGAGCTTCGCCGAGGTCAAATAACACCGCCAGTCAGGCTCATTTCTAGCGTGGCCTAAACAGAAACAGGCCCCTGCCCTATCCACTGCCATGAGCTAATGGAAACATCGCCTTATAGCACCAGTCACCTGACGTCTGTAAAGTTCAGTTTAACTGATCTGATGTTTGCTCAGTTCAGTTAAACTTCTCTCACTCCACCGGTCCTGTTTACATTCCAGGCACCCCCCCCCAAAAAAAACAAAACAAAACAAGACAAAAAAACGTTCGAGCAAGCACTTTGTGTTTGCATATGTCTGTGTGCCTGTGTGTAAGTGTGTTTATGAGCGTTAGTTTTTTTTCCTTTCCATTGTGTGCTAAAAGTGTGTTATCTCTCTCTCTGTTGACACAACACAGTCAGACTGCCTCACTGAGCTGAGTCAGTGGCTTTAAGCAGGTCCAACCTGTCTGTCTGTTGCACACTGCATGGTGAGACATATACAAAGGAAAACCTCTTAGAGATAGAAAGCCACTTTATTGTTGTCATTGTACAGTTATTTGGTTACAATGAAATTCCCATCCTATTGTATAGGAGCAGTGGGCAGCTGCAGCGCCCGGGGACCAACTCCAGTTCTTCTTCCCATCGCCTTGCTCAGGGGCACAGACAGGAGTAAGAAGCCTAACATGCATGTCTTCTTGATGGTGGGAGGAAACCGGAGCACTTGGAGGAAACCCACGCAGACACAGGAGAACATGCAAACTCCACAGAGAAAAGAGTTGGGACGGCCTGGGGTTCGAACCCAGGACTTTCTTGCTGTGAGCCAACAGTGCTAACCACCAGGCCACCATGCCCTCCCCCCATGGAACGACATGGGAAAATAATTAAAAAATAAAACAAAAACAACAACCCTGCTTTCCTTCATACAGATGGTTAGATATTGTCATAATCCCAAACAAGAGATCCTTATTCAGCCCTGTCACGGTTCAAAATGTATCGGTGCAGTTGCAAGCATGCAAATGGGCGGGATGCATCTGAACCATCTGATAAAGTGGAATTAAAAACCCAATTCAGCACATATTCATTCAGACCAGCATCTGATTTTGGTATTTCCCTGCAGGTGTCGTAACTTTAGGTAGTCCAGTAGATGCCTGACTGCCTATGGTACAGCAACCAGCAACGAAAAGAGGAAAGCAACATTTCAAAATATATACCAGAACCAGAATAACAACACAACAATCTATATATACCGCTACCATTGTAAGGTTTCCCTCTTTTACTCTAAAAACAAGCATGTTTATTATGCATATTGTATGAAATCAGTTATTATAAAGAATTACACATAATTATAACATATTGAAGTACGTTGAGTTGATTAATAAACTCAAGCAAGAGATAATGAACACAACAGCACATCAGATATATAGTCAGAGCAGCGAGTCCACAGATTTCTCCGTTCAAATCCCTTCAAAAACCTAAATATACATATCGTGAAATTATTATCTTTAAACTAGGACTAGGGCGTCCAGGTAGCGGTCTATTCCGTTGCCTACCAACACGGGGATCGCCGGATCGAATCCCCGTGTTACCTCCGGCTTGGTCAGGCGTCCCTACAGACACGATTGGCCGTATCTGCGCGTGGGAAGCCGGATGGGGGTATATGTCCTGGTCGCTGCACTAGCGCCTCCTCTGGTCGGTTGGGGCGCCTGTTCGGGGGGGGGGGGGATAGCGTGGTCCTCCCACGCGCTACATCCCCCTGGTGAAACTCCTCACTGTCAGGTGAAAAGAAGCGGCCGGCGACTCCACATGTATAGGAGGAGGCACGTGGTAGTCCGCAGCCCTCCCCGGATCGGCAGAGGGAGTGGAGCAGCGACCAATTACCCCACTCTTCGACCAATTACCCCACTCAGTTGGGGAGGGGGAAAAAGGGGGGGGTGATCTATGTTACTGTAACAATCTGTCACGACTGTGCAACGTTGACACTGAAAAGGTAGACGCCCGTAAAGATATCGGTGTTTTCTGTTGAGCATATCAGTGTGCTGTTGGTTCTCCCATCTATTCTAATATCGCCTGCATCCTTTTGATTATACGTTTTCATTTTGCAAGACATTCGAGGTGCCGTTTTCATTTTTGTGTTTTTTGTTTATAGTTTTGAGAAAACGAGCCATAACTCGTGAAAATGTGTGCAAACAATTGTGGATAAGTATATTATACACTGTAAAAAGGAGACTTGGGGTTGTACAATTTACAAAAATGCATTTCGTATGTATGACATGATTCATTTATGTTACTTCTTTGATCATATTTCAGTCATGTAGAATTCTTTTAATTTTGATGGATGTAAAATCGTAACAGTTCTAGTCACGTTAAGGACGAATGAAGAAGTGTTTTGTTTGGAAACCCCGCCCCCTTCGAAGAGTGAAAACTTCCGCAGTGGAATTACCGTCCGTCATCTTCTCACTGGGCCAGTATACACGCCAGAATCGCCGTGTAATCCAACTCTGCTAACAGGTTATGGGCCCAGTTACCCAGCGATTTACCACCGAGAGAAAAGTCGCGTCGTGCAACGTATCAGATGAGAGTTAGCATGCTATGCTAGCACCATGCGCAGGCGAGCCGCCGAGTCGAGTAGCCGCTGGTCTCGGCTAGTTTTTGACGGAGGTGAGAATAATTGACCTTTCGCAAAGTCCCGCCCCCCTTAGTTACTGTTGCTATGCCCGTCAAGCATTTCAGAACTATCCAGAAAGTAGCCGGAAAACACCAAAACATGAAGGAAGAAATCAGCGCATTGTGTGGGTAAAAGTAACAGTAATAATACGTTAGCTGTATTAGCTATCAATAAGCTTAGCTTGGAGAAGACAGGTATTTTTGTTGATTTTGGATGGATTAAGCTGGCCATGGGGTCTGCTATACTGCCAAATCTATTGCCGACATTGCGCTTCTTGCGTTCTGGGTTTCGGGAAGGGAAAGAAAATGACACCCCCTCCAAACTTTTCAGATATCTAGTATCCGATTTGCAGATCCCATAGGCACACCGTTTCAGCATTTTTTTGTGTGTTTGAAAGCTTGACGGACCGTTGCTAAGGTAGGATTGGACAAGCACCGTTCTGGGGCGGTACTTTGCGAAAGGTCAATTATGAACTGTGAGAGACGAATATTTTGGGCCATCTTCGGCTGCAAGGCCTAAAGGACACCAGTTTAAATGAGCCAGCCGACGATGAAGAAGCGGAACCGGCAGAAGACGAGGAGAGAAACGCCGAGGCGTATGCAGAGCTAATTCTGAATATGCAGCTGCCAGGGAAGAGGAACAGAGGAAGGCCAAAGAAGAGGTTTATGGATGTGGAGAGGGAAGAAGACATGCAGGTGGCTGGTGTGACAGAAAGATGCAGAAGACAGGAAGAAATGGAAACGGATGATCCGCTGTGGCGACCCCTAACGGGAGCAGCCGGAAATAATAGTAATATGCAGAGCTAATTCAGTTTATGGACGATAAAAGCTTGTCGCTGGTCATGCGAGGAGCAGTGGACAACGGTGATTAATTGAAAAGGCAAAAATTAAATAAAGCCCCCATCGCAATTATTTACATGGTCTCGACCGAGAAAACAAACAACAAACAAAACCATGTTTTTAAACAAAACCTGAACATGAAATAAATGCTTTCAATTAACATAAAACGTCATGTTTGTTAAACAAATAAAAATTTAGGATATTGAACATCAATATTATTTAGAAAACGTCTTTACTATGTGCAACCGATGTACATATTTTTTTATGTAGATCTAACAGACTTTTTTTCAGTGTACTTAGACCTGGTGATCACCATATTACTGTAAGTAGTCTGTAAAATATGGTGTTGTGGAGTTAGAAAACAACGAGACAGGAGACGTGAGAGTAGACGTAGTCGAGGTAGTTTACTAGCTCCAACTTTACATGTCATATATTCGACAACGACACTGAACTCTCTGGACCGGAAGCGGAAGTGCATTCTCTCTTAGGTGAATGTCTCTAGTTATATAGATGTGGGTCACCACACAGGCCCCCCCAGAATTCACATACACAAAACAATGCAAAACAGCAAAAGCGCAACTCATGAACATAAAAATAGACTCTACAACAGAACAGTCAATGACATAGTGCAAAGTCACGGGGAAAACAAGTGACGAGTCGGGGGGTGGACCCTGCGGCCATAACGGCTGCGCTTCACAGGAGGGGAAACAGATGGGGCCGAAACCCGGGCCATAGGCGGGGCCGAAGCAGGAACAGAGGCAGGTGCCGGGGCCGACCTAGGAGGGCGTCCCCGCCGCGGGGGTAGGGCCAATTGCATTGGCTCCCCAATGTCCAAGTGAGCAGGCTTGAGACGGTCTATAGCGACCCGCTCCGGCCTGCCCCCCATGTCCACCACAAAGTTCTTATCCCCCGCCTCCAGGACGCGGAAGGGCCCGTCGTATGGGGGCTGCAGCGGGGACCGATGGCTGTCGTGCCTAATGAAGACGTACCTCGCCGATGGCAGATCCTTGGGGACGTAGGACCGGGGGAGGCAGTGTTGAGACATCGGAACGGGAGCGAAGGCACCGGCAGCGCTCCGGGACGCACTGAGGTGAGAGGCGGCCGACCAGGGAGTCGTAGCATCCGGAAGAAACTCCCCCGGAACTCGCAGGGGCTGGCCATACACCAGCTCAGCGGAGGAGGTCTGGAGGTCTTCCTTCGGGGCCGAACGCAGGCCGAGCATGACCCATGGGAGCCGGTCCATCCAGTCGCAGCCAGTGAGGCTTGCCCGCAGAGCGGCTTTCATGTCCCGATGGAACCGCTCACAAAGTCCGTTGCTCTGCGGGTTGTACGCCGTAGTGCGGTGGATCTTCATCCCCAGGTGCTCAGCGACCGCCGTCCAGAACTCCGAGGTAAACTGGGAGCCCCGGTCGCTCGTGATGTCCCCCGGTGTGCCGAAACGGGCCACCCAGCAGCCGATGAACGCCCGTGCTACCTCTGCTGCCGTCGTGGAGGACAAGGGAATAGCCTCTGGCCACCTGGTGGCCCTGTCCACAATAGTGAGGAGGAACGTATAACCACGGGAGGGGGGCAGGGGACCCACCAGGTCAACATTGACGTGGTCAAACCGCCTCTCTGGAACCACAAACGGCGCCAAAGGGGCCTTGGTATGGCGGTGCACCTTGGCGCGTTGGCACGCCACACAAGAGCCGGCCCAGGCTCTAACATCCTTACGGAGCCCAGGCCAAACAAACTTGACGCTCACCAATTTGGTCGAGGCCTTCACTCCCGGGTGGGAAAGGCCGTGGACGGTGTCGAAAACTCGGCGCCGCCAGGAAGTAGGCACCAGGGGGCGCGGTTGACCGGTGGAGATGTCACAGAGGAGGGTGGTGTTGGCCGCGTCGAACGTCACGTCCTCCAGCCGTAGCGCCGTAGGGGTCGACCGGTAGTCTTGAACGGTCGCGTCCTTGGCTTGGTCCGCTGCCATAGCGGCGTAGTCGAGTCCCAAGTGAACGGCGTTAACAACTGCCCGTGAAAGGCAGTCGGCGACGGAGTTATCCTTGCCCGACACGTGTTGTATGTCCGTGGTAAACTCAGAAACCGCCGCGAGATGACGCTGCTGACGCCCAGACCACGGTTCTGAGGTTTTGGCCATACAGAACGTCAGCGGTTTGTGGTCCACGAAAGCGGTGAACTGTCGGCCCTCCAATAGGAACCTAAAGTGTCTGGTTGCGAGGAAGAGACCCAGTAGTTCCCTATCAAAGGTGCTGTATTTGCGCTCGCTCTCACGGAGTTGTTTACTGAAGAACGCCAACGGCTGCCAGCCCCCCCCCACCCACTGCTCACACACGGCCCCCACGGCGTAGTCGGAGGCATCCGTTGTAAGGGCTATGGGGGCGGCAGGCGACGGGTGAGCTAGCAGCGCAGCGTTGGCCAGCGCGGTCTTGGCGGCCACAAAAGCCTCGTCCATCCCCGAAGACCAGTGCAGCTCGTCCTTAGACTTCTTACCCCGCAGGGCCTCATACAGGGGACGCATGATGTGGGCGGCACGGGGCAGGAAACGGTTATAAAAGTTCACCATGCCCAGGAATTCCTGCAGCGACTGTACAGTGCGGGGGCGGGGGAACATGGTGACAGCCTCAACCCTGGCAGGGAGGGGAACGGCCCCCTGTGGAGTGATGTGGTGCCCGAGGAAGGTGATGGACGACTCCCCGAACTGACACTTAGCTGGGTTGATGATGAGGCCGTGTTCGCTGAGCCTGTCAAACAGCTGTCTGAGGTGCGTCAAACGCCGCCACTACGTGGAAGTACTGCGTTGCATCCTGCGTTATCCCTCTCAGCTGGAACTGGGCTTCCACATGTTGAAACCACGGCCGTGGATTATGCTGCCAAAAGTCGGGTAGCTTCACAGTAGCGGTGTAAATGCTAGCGTTAGCAATAGCCATGTTGTTAGCACCGGCGTCGTCGTTGTCAAACATACTCGTATTAGTTGTTCGATCACGTCGGGGTCACCAATGTGGAGTTAGAAAACAACGAGACAGGAGACGTGAGAGTAGACGTAGTCGAGGTAGTTTACTAGCTCCAACTTTACATGTCATATATTCGACAACGACACTGAACTCTCTGGACCGGAAGCGGAAGTGCATTCTCTCTTAGGTGAATGTCTCTAGTTATATAGATGTGGGTCACCTCCGTGTCAATAAAAGATTGTTCTGTACGTAAAGAATGAACAAAAATATTTACAGCGTTTCCACGCTTTCTGGAAAACCTGGCCTGGAAATTTATAGACTAGATTTCCAGTCATGGAAAACACCTGGAAAATGATAAAATTAATCAGATGTCCTGGAAATCTATTTGAGGTCATGGGACATTGTTAAATTAGGTTGTATAATATTTTAACCCACTGAGATCACGTATTGGTTTAGCCATATTTTAGCCACTATGGTTGCACAACAGTGCGTTTAAAGTTTGGGGTTCATGTTCAAAATAAATAGAATGATACTAAATAGCAAGATAATAGAGAACATCGTGCAGCAGTCTAGGCAGGGGTGCATCAGAACATCCATCCACGTGTGTTTTACTGGATATAAGCCTTTCACTTCACGGAAATAAATCGTTAAACTAGTGGCAACAGCTAAATGATAGCACCGTTCTGAGTAAGTTAATCAGAAGGAAATGTTGATGTGTGACTGCTGAATTTGATGTGAAATTGTGCTCATGACGCACGGAATATTCAACGTCGCTTCCCAAAAAGACTGTGTCTGGTCCAGACAAATGTATCTTCTATTATAAAACTGTCTACTCTGGAGCCTGACATCTGGTCTGAAGTCTGAGAGAGCGGAATGGGACCGGGGGGTACTTGTACTGAGTCACTTGAATCAAACTATAGACTACACTGCTCTGAAGGCTTGTGCACGACGTGAGAACACTGAAGTGAGTTTGTATGTTGTGAAAGCCATGACGTAGTGAGTTTGTATGTTGTTGACGTGACGTAGCTGTGTAAGTTGTTTTATTGCATGTGTTGATATATATATTGTAGCGAATTCGGGGGGCAGTCCGGGAACCGCCACAGCCGGGACGGGAGCCCGTATCTCCCACTTCGCAAGCGACAACGTTAACCAGTCGATTAAAGGGTCCGACCCGTTAGTCAAGAACCAGCGTGTCTACATAGCCATGCACGTTAGATAACCCCCCCCCCCCTCCTTCGGGAAGCGCGTCCCCGCGCTTAAACATATCAGCTCCTTCACGCCTCTGGGCGCATACGCTTCCGATGGCCTTACGGTCTCACCATCCCACTTCTGACACCAATGTAGCGAATTCGGAGGTCAACCACAGGAACTGACGCGGCCGGGGCGCGAACCCGTATCGCCCGCACTGCGGGAGACATCGCTAACCGCTCGACTAAAGGGTCAGACTCGTTAGCCAGCGGCCAGCGTGCCTACTTATCCATACACGTTACACTATGTTCTGTATTCGTGCATTCTTATTGTCTTTTATGTGAAAATGCCTTGCAATACAAATGTATATTTGTCATGCTAATAAAAGCACATTTGAATTTGAAAAAAAAATTGAAAGCCAGCCTGTTTAACTATGATCTGCTGCTTCAAATCTATATTTTGTTTTGTCACAATCTATAGAAATAGAGCATATGCTTTATTATATGTAATATAATAGCGCTTTGGGTGTCTTGAAAAGAGCTATACAAATGGCTAAAGGGTCAGACCCGTTAGCTAGGGACTAACGTGTCTTATTAGTAGTTTACAATAGCAGTACAGCTTGACGAGAGCTAGCATGTGAGTGTGCGGAATCACAATGAGGAGGTGGACAAAACCGGCACACTCTGTCAAAGCTGATGGACTGCACACAATTCCGTGGAGGATTTGAGCTAGCCATTAGAGGACACGACGACACCGAATCATCCGATAACCCTGGCGTCTTCCGTGGCCTTGTGGAGTTAGTTTCGTCGTTGGATACTGCAACGCAGGAGCACCTAGGAAAGGCAACGGTTTTCAAAGGTACGTCCAAAAGTCTGCAGAACGAGCTACTCGATAGCATGCTAGACATAATGCGACTGTCACGTCCTGCTCATGAAAAATCGGAGTAAGCTATTTTTGGACATTGCTTTAGTTTATCGTGGGTGTTGTGGTGACCCACATCTATATAACTAGAGACATTCACCTAAGAGGACAGTGTACCTTTAAGGGAAGAGGTGAGGGGTCAGATAATGCACTTCCGCTTCCGGTAGACAGTTCAGTGTCGTTGTCGAACGTATGACATGCAAAGTTGGAGCTAGTAAACTACCTCGACTACGTCTACTCTCACGTCTCCTGTCTCGTTGTTTTCTAACTCCACAGTGTTTTGTTTGTTTGTTTGTTTGTTTTTTTATTTTTTCGTCGCTTGCACTCGAGTTAAAGGTTAGCCTATTGTTCATCTTTGAAATGTGTTGGCTACTGCAGCGTTATGTGGGCTGCTGGCTGGTATGTTTACAGGTATGTACGGCCTAGTCTCTGATATACTTAATATAAGTATTTAATATACTTAGTTATTGAAATAACGATATCAGAGGTGGGCGTGGCTAGCGAGTCAGGAAGCCGGAGCCAGTGTCCGCCCCATTAGTATCCCGAGTTAATTGAGGGGTAATGCGGAGCTGTTAATCCCGTCCCGTCAGGGAAAATAACAACACGCTGTGCCACGGTGAATTTAAAGTGTAAGGCTGCTGTATTTTTTATTTTTATTTTTTTCTATTGTCAACATGGTCTATTAAAAGATCGAAACCAACAATGATTTTTTTTTGTCCTACTCACCAGCAGCCGTGTTGTAGCCAATGTCCTAGATGGCGATATTTTGCAGACATTGAACTTTATTGTATTTCAAAAACCTTTTTTTGGGGGGAGGGGGTTTCCCCCGCTTTTTCCCCCCAGTTGTACCCGTCCAATTACCCCATTCTTCCGAGTCGTCCCGGTCGCTGTTCCACCCCTCTGCCGATCCGGGGAGGGCTGCAGACTACTACATGCCCCCCCCCCCCACACCCATACATGTGGAGGCGCCAGACGCTTCTTTTCACCTGACAGGGAGGAGTTTCGCCAGGGGGACTTAGCGCATGGGAGGATCACGCTATCCCCCCCCCCCCTCGAACAGGCGCCCCGACCAACCAGAGGAGGCGCTAGTGCAGCAATCAGGACACGTACCGACATCCAGCTTCCCACTCGCAGACACGGCCAATTTTGCCTGTAGGGACGCCCAACCAAGCCGTAGGTAACCAGCGATCGCCACGTTGGTAGGCAACGGAATAAACTGCTACACTGCACGGACGCCCCTTCAAACACTTGTTTAACCAGGTCACAGAGTAGTGTCCTTGTTTTGTCCAACACAACTCATCACCGTGGGTATTGTGTTGTGTTCACAGACGGGGCGGCACGGTGGCGCAGTGGTTAGCGCGGTCACCTCACAGCAAGAAGGTTCTGGGTTCGAGCCCCGGGGTAGTCCAACCTTGGGGGTCATCCCGGGTCATCCTCTGTGTGGAGTTTGCATGTTCTCCCTGTGTCTGCGTAGGTTTCCTCCAGGTACTCCGGTTTCCTCCCACAGTCCAAAGACATATAGGTCAGGTAAATCGGGACACACTAAATTGCTCCTAGGTATGAATGTGTGTGTGTGTGTGTGTGTGTGTGTGTGTGTGTGTGTGTGTGTGTGTGTGTGTGTGTGTGTGTGTGTGTGTGTGTGTGTGTGTGTGTTGGCCCTGTGTGATGGCCCGGCAGCCTGTCCAAGGTGTCTCCCTGCCTGTCGCCCAATGACTGCTGGGATAGGCTTCTGCATCCCTGCGATGCTGAGAGCAGGATAAGCGGTTCGGATAATGGATGGATGTTCATAGACGGCCAGCAAGAAGTTTCTTTTTGATGTAAACACACATGTGCATCATCAGGAACTTGGGTGCACCCATGAGAGCGCAACACAGGCAGGATGTACAGTACTCACTTGATGAAATTAAAACAGTAACTTTTGCAATTCCTATGCAACTTTCAACCTCTTGCTACCAACTCTGCATGGTACAATGAAGTGTTCAGTACCCAGTTGTGGAAATATAAGTACAACCCCAGATAGCAGACACATTTGGGCCTAATCTGGGGCACTTTTGGTACTTACGGCTCAGTTACGGCACTGACAACTGTTGTGTGGGCCAAACGTGGCCCAAATGTCATAAGCCGGGCCTGATTTGGGTTAAGGCAAATGTTGTGTGGGCCAGACATGGCCCAAATATAATGAACCAGGCTTGACTCGGGTTACAGCACATACTATGTGGGCCAGGTGTGGCCCTAGTGTGGCTGAGTTGAGACAGCCACACTCACCCTGAGTCAACACAGTCAATCAATGCCAAATGTAAGATAACTGCAGATGTGGGCCATATTTGGGCCAAAGATTCTTTTCTCTCTGGGACGCGATTATCAACAGAACACAAAGTCCACATTTACCGCTCTGACCCAGTGTTGTGCAGCCAGAGGGTAGAAACCACCGTAAATCCTCAATTCAATCCGAAAACGGCAACAATTTGCGTGTCTGCAGTGATAATTTCACAAGTAATGACTACAAAGGAGGGTGAAAAAAAACCCCCGTTAAAAACAGATGCTGTGAAAACAGTTTTACTATGGTCAAGCACAGAATCTGAAACTGAGCATATAACATGGATGCCTCATCAATAGGTGAGCAAGCAGTTTGGCATTTGTAATAGATGACTTCAATATGAAAATGACTTGAATAATGGCGGCACGGTGGTGCAGTGGTTTGCACTGTCGCCTCAGAGCAAGAAGGACCTAGGCTCGAACCCCTGGGTTGTCCAACCTTTGGGGTCATCCCAGGTCGTCCTCTGTGTGGAGTTTGCATGTTCTGCCCATGTCTGCAGTAGGTTTTCTCCTGGTGCTTCGGATTCCCCCACCATCAAAAACACATGCATGTTAGGGTTAATACCCCTGTCTATGCTCTTGACCAAGGCATGGCAAGAAGAACTGGAGTTGGTCCCCGGGTGCTGCACGAAGGCTGCCCACTGCTCCTAGCTACACAGCTAGGATGGATTAAATGCAGAGAGTAATTTCCCTACGGGATCAGTAAAGTATGTCAAAAAAAAAAAATCCATAGACTCAAATGTAAAAATTGTTGGAAAAATGCATGAATTTCACTAAAGTACTGTGAAAGGGTTTTTGTCAATGTGAGCTATTCCTCTGAAAGTTTCTTAATTGGTACATATATGCGACACAGTGGCCCAGTGGTTAGTGCTGTTGCCTCACAGCAAGAAGGTCCTGGGTTCGAACCCCGGGGTTGTCTCCTCTGTGTGGAGTGTGCATGTTCTACCCATCTGCAGTGGGTTTTCTCCGGGTGCTCCGATTTCCCCCACCATCAAAAAGAAATATGCATGTTAGGGTTTATACTCCTGTCTGTGCTCCTGAACAATGCAATGGGAAAAGAACTGGAGTTGGTCCCTGGGTGATGTATGAAGGCAGCAGCCCACTGCTCCTAGCTACACAGATCACAGCTAGAATGGGTTAATTTGCAGTAACTGAATTTCCCCAAGGGGATTAATAAAGGAAACTTAAATAGAAGACGAAATGATCTATATCTTGCAATGGCTATGTAATTATGGCTATGTTCCAAGGTAGATGGCCATAAACTGCAGATATTTTCTCATTACTATTCCTTAACGCTTACTCAGCAGACAATGTGCCATCTGGACCTGCTGGGACAGTTTTACGACTCCAGTTTATTTTGTCTACTCTGAAGAAAGCCACGAAAACTCTTAGTTGCAGCAAAGTCGGGGTGGTGTGTCACGCAAGGTTCGCCATGTTTGTCATCTTGGAGCTCCTTTAATATCAGGTCTGGGATTTCTCATTCTCTGCAACATCTGCATGCTTCCTCAGTTGGCACTGCAATGATCACAGCTGCGCCACCAGTCTCCGGTAGTTCTGTCCAGTGCCTTTACATCAATTGCTGTTGTGTTCACAATCTTTGCCATTAGTCTTTCACTCTCAGTCCTTCATTCGTGTATTTCCTCTTCTTAATACTTAGGCTCATATAAATATGGTTGAGTGGGTCTACATCTGATCGTTTCAGCTTCCCCATTGTCAGTTTTTTCCTCAAAATTGTCGTACTGATCAGTCTCACCCAGACATTATTTGTGCAAATAATTTTGTGACAAGTGAAAGTTAAAGAAAATATCAGTGTGCAGTCTCCAGTTGCCTGTAATCTTGCCTGTGTTGCTCTCATGCTCAGAAGTTCCTGAGCATGCTCAGTGTTTAGAAGAGAAACTTGTTGCTGTGGCTGTCTGTGAACACATTCAGGCAGGACCACAATGCCCACGGTGTTGGTAATGATGAGTTGTGGTGGACAAAACAAGAATACAGCTATGTGACCTAGTTAAACTGTTTTTTGGCATAAAATGGAGTTTGAATGGCTTGCAAAATGTTACTGTCTTGGATGCTGGCTACAACGCAGATGCTGGTGAATAGAAGAAAATCATTGTTGGTTTCAATCTTCTCATAGACCACGTTGATAATACAAAATACATAAAAATACAACCTTATCTTATAAAAGGGAATGAGAGGAGCTGATTTGATTGGCCAAGTCAAGGCCCGCCCCAACTCCATCTGCTTATAATATCCGTCCATTCCATCCATTATCCAAACCGCTTATCCTACTCAGGGTCACGGGGATGCGGGAGCCTATCCAAGCAGTCATTGGGCGACAGGCATGGAGACACCCTGGACAGACTACCAGGCCGTCACATGCCCCCCCCACCACACACACACACACACACACACACACACACACACATACATACATATTCACACCTAGGGACAATTTAGTACGGCCGATCCACATGACCTACATGTCTTTGGACTGTGGGAGGAAACCAGAGTACGCGGAGGAAACCCACGCAGACACGGGGAGAACATGCAAACTTCACACAGAGGACGACCCCCAAGATTGGACTACCTCAGGGCTCGAACCCAGGACCTTCTTGCTGTGAGGCGACCGTGCTAACCCCTGTGCCACCATGCTGCCTTATAATGCTTATAATGCGTTCATCCTAATCCAACCTCTTTATCAACTGCACCACGCTGCACCAGTGCTGTGCTAGTCACCAAATTACCAATTTATTTGGCACGCCCATGTGTGCCACCGTTTGCATCTATGCTTGCAATTGTGCCTGTGCCCACTTTCACGAAAATAGAGCCCTTTCACTCCCACTGATTTGTGTTGTAGGAATATCAAAAGTCTTCCTTTGCATATGACTAGTCTCTTGTAATAGTGAACTTGCTCCCATATGAACCCTCTCTTCTGTGTTTTAACAGCTTTAAAAAAAAACACAACTCTTTAGGATGGAAATAGCTGAGGAATCGTGCTGCTGCTAGGTGAAAATCTTTAAGCTCAAAAATGGAATATCTCAGGAATTCATAAATAAAGCTATAATTTACAATGACAGCCATACATTTTGCAATTGTCCAAAATTCTTTGAAATGGATTCATAAGCCCAAGGGTCCTAAAGGTATTAAGTCTACACCTGACAAAAAGCTGCAAAAACCACAACTTTCAGAGAGAGAGAGAGAGAGAGAAGACTACCCTCATTCATTAAAATGTCATGCAAAAAATGGCTTGGCACCTAAATATGTTGGACTATGCAGAGATACTATCACTTTTTTTTGTTGCTTCATTCACACCATTTCACAAATAGAGGTTATTTACTCGAACCACCATAAAACAAGTGCAATTTGCATTCACCATTTACCAATCATAAATGTTCTGCACAAATCTCCCATCTCCAATTTTGTGTCGAGAGAAACGGGCCAGGCCATTGATGGTGCATAATGCATTGTAAAGTACATTTTCCTCAATTGCTCCAATTTTGAAAGATTATCAGTGTGGGAATTTCACAGGGCACTGTCATCATACATTAATGTGGGATACTGACACAGACAGGAGGAAAACACCGTACTCCTCATGAGGCAAGTAGATGTAATTTACTGTAAGAGGCTTAAAGCAAAGGGTGCACTGTATAGTTGCCATTTACAAATAATGGACCTGTCATGATGTCAGAGGGTATAAGAAAGCATATGAAATGTGCCAGATGCTACCAAGGCATTGCATGCATGTTTAAGTAAAGGTCAAGCTAATTAGGTTACATAGAAAGACAGCAAAGTCATAAACAAGCTTTTCATTTTAGCCAGTTGTGGCATAGCAACTGACGGGGGCTCACTAATGATGTTTTAAGCCACCGAAGTGACAAAAGTATTGTTAAAAGAAGAATTGCACTCATTTTGAATATTCATATATTTCAATTTTTGTGCACTCTGTGGAGCTGCGCAAAAGCTGTGCACAGAAGATGTAGAGAGACATGTTGTGCATACTTGGATGTTCAATGAGTGTTGACTAATACAGTGCAAACTGTCCTGCAACTAACATTTCTTAAATACTATATATATATATATATATATATATATATATATATATATATATATGGCCGCATGGTGGCACAGTGGTTAACCACTGCGGGTAGTCCAACCTTGGTGGGTAGTGGGTAGTCCAACCTTGGTGGGTCATCCTGGGTCATCGTCTGTGTGGAGTTTGCATGTTCTCCCCGTGTCTGCGTTGGTTTCCACCGGGGGCTCCGGTTTCCTCCCACAGTCCAAAGACATGTAGGTCAGGTGAATTGGCCATACTAAATTGTCCCTAGGTATGAATGGGTGTGTGTATGTGTGTCGGCCCTGTGATGGCCTGGTGGCTTGTCCAGGGTGTCTCCCCGCCTGCCGCCCAATGACTGCTGGGATAAGCTCCAGCATCCCCGCGACCCTGAGAGCAGGATAAGCAGTTCCAATAATGGATGGAGCGGTTTTCATAATGGTGGATGGATGGATGGATATAGATATGTAATGGATGTAATCCAAAATTATTTTGCTCCTTATTTGTTGAGCACTTTTCCTACCGTTGAGTGTTTCTTTTAATGAAGTTTTATATATATAGCGTTTTTTTCCCCAAAACCGTCAGTGGTGTTGTTATAAGTGCTCATAAGTGCTCAACTAATGAGGAGTGGAATATCAACACAGGTACAGGAAAAAAAAAAGTTTTAATACATTGCAGTACAGGCCTGTTTCATGCGTCGCGCACTCATCAGCTGCTAATGAGTGCAGGACACATGAAGCAGACCTGGACTGCAATGTATTAAAACTTTTTTTCCTGTATCTGTGTTGATATTCCACTCCTCATTAGTTGAGCACTTATAACAACATAACATCACCATTGACAGTTTCAGAAAAAATGCTATATATATATATATATATATATATATATATATATATATATATATATATATATATGTACACACACACTCAATATCACATCAGGGGACCATACATTTCTAGAATGCCCTGGTGTTTATCTAATAATAACGTTGTGTCCCTTGTCCCTTGAGGTACGTTAACTGGCATGAGCGCCCACATGTGAGTCGACCGTGTGTTTGTGTCTGACAGTCTGAGTTAAATGAAACTCCGTACATGTTTGTATGTTTGTGCTTTGATGCAGATTGCTGTGCGTATTCTTTTATGTCAGTTTCTGCATGCAAATGTGCATGCATCTGTACCCCTGATGCTACGTACCCCCATGTAGATACTGCAGTTGCCAGGATTGATGCAGGTCACGGTTTTTATCCCATAATGCTGGACACCCAAGGCCTGTGTATCATCCCTGTCACACAATACCTGTTTGGAAACGGCCACATGACACCTCATCACTTACTTTCTATCATTTACAGAGAACGTGTACTCAATTTGGTTGTGTGTATTTGTAACTCTAAATAAGTCAGAGGTGTGTGATGTGGTTGCTGCCACTGTACGTGTGTTGTGTGACTGTTGCGTGACCTAAATCAGATAGAAGTGATTGGAGTGCACATGGTACAGCGCAGGTGTCATGACGGCACACGTTCAACTGTTGAAACGGTAACGCTCGTCTTTAACACAGTTTTCACTCCAATAAAGTAAATTATGGTAGAAAACATGCACGAGTATGGGATTTTCCCCCACAATGCACCTTTGTCTAGTACAGTGACTGAACATGATTTAAAGGTACTGACAGATAACCCTAACTCTTGAACGGCACTGAAATCTGACATCATAACACAGTAAAAGAAGACTTCTCGTTCTAAGGAAAATTCCTGATCGAGCTCGCCGGTGAACTGGAGAAGCGGGCGTAATTCCAGCTGCTGAATAATTCATTTCCTCCACCTCTCCGCACTTGATTTTCCCCGACAGGTGCCTGTGTGTCCCCTTCTATTACCCATGTCATTTCCTCTCCTTCAACTGCAATCCTCTCCCGTGTCCTTAACGCTAATCCCTGGGGACCGGGAGTGAAGGGGAGCGATGGAGAACGGGAGAGGGAGCGAGACAAGCAGACAGTGTGTGTGAGAGAGAGAGAGAAGGAGAAACAAATGGAAAGAGATAAGCTGCAGGCAAACCAGGATATTCTGAATATTCTGTGCATCTACACGCATGCAAAAAAAATCAATAAAAAATAGACAGGAAAACAAATGACTAGAAAAGGTGGAAAAAAGACATCTACAGATGTTCCCAAAGACGTTTACAGCCTAACACAGCCAGCCCAGTTTGCAGAAGGAAAGCGGGACACAGACAAGTAAGTACACACCCCAGGCGAGCAGACATAAAAATTTACAGCCACAAAAGACCGAGCCAGTCTGTCAGCTATCTAGACGATAACACCCTCCGGTCCAAACAGACCAAACGATAGATAACTTTCCCGCTAGTCAGACGGGATAACAGACAGACTGATATGAACGCTGCCGCTGCTGTTTTGCTGCTGCTCCCTTGGTGACAATAGATAATAGCAGCACAAAGTAATTCACCATGAAAATACTGCTAGTGCGAGAGAGAGAGAGAGAGAGAGAGAGAGATAACCACTGACAGGAGAGGAGAGGAAAGAGAGGGGCGATAACAAGGTGGAGGCAGATAGGATGTCAGGGAAACATGGAGGGGGACGGGTGCTAGGGAGAATGGAGTAGAAACGGAAAGAGCGTTAGAGAGGGAG